>NC_091179.1:36654808-36954808 GCF_040958095.1 Procambarus clarkii
CCAAGCCCAGCAAACAATTTTAGGTTGCCACAACATATCTGGAAAGTATTTGAAAGTATTGGAAACGTTTGTTTTATCGTATCAGATACGATATTGTGTGTAGACTTAAATAGGTTTCCAAAACTTATAACCAAGACATATGTATCTAATACTAATTTGAGATGTTGTGGCAACTTTACACTCCTAACATGAGTCATTCATAATCCATTCATATACCAATATGAATCTCTTATGAAAGGTTTGAGCCAATAATCTGAACCCTTTTCACATCTTTGTGTTTAAATTTAAATTTCTTGAAATTAAATTATATTTTATATTATATTATTTTTATTATATTTTATATTATATTATTATTTTCAATTTAAATATTAAAACCAATATAAGGGTAAAAAAAATCTAATAATTTATATTTCTTTTATTATTTACTAACAATTATAATTATTTACTAACGGAGAGAGGGGAGGCTGTACGGCGGAGAGTGGCGGCTGTGGCGGACAGTGGCGGCGGTGGCGGATAGTGGCGGCGGGCGGACAGTGGCGGCGGGCGGACAGTGGCGGCGGCGGGCGGACAGTGGCGGCGGCGGGCGGACAGTGGCGGCGGGCGGACAGTAGCGGCGGTGGCGGATAGTGGCGTCGGGCGGACAGTGGTGGCGGTGGCGGATAGTGGCAGCGGGCGGACAGTGGCGGCGGGCGGACAGTGGCGGCGGGCGGACAGTGGCGGCTGTGGCGGATAGTGGCGGCGGGCGGACCGTGGCGGCTTTGGCGGCGGTGGTGGACAGTGGCGGCGGGCGGACAGTGGCGGCGGCGGGCGGACAGTGGCGGCGGCGGGCGGACAGTGGCGGCGGCGGGCGGACCGTGGCGGCTTTGGCGGCGGTGGTGGACAGTGGCGGCGGGCGGACAGTGGCGGTGGCGGGCGGACAGTGGTGGCGGCGGGTGGACAGTGGAGGCGGCGGGCGGACAGTGGTGGCGGCGGGCGGACAGTGGTGGCGGCGGGCGGACAGTGGTGGCGGCGGGCGGACAGTGGTGGCGGCGGGCGGACAGTGGTGGCGGTGGCAGACAGTGGTGGCGGTGGCAGACAGTGGTGGCGGTGGCGGACAGTGGTGGCGGTGGCGGATAGTGGCAGCGGGCGGACAGTGGCGGCGGGCGGACAGTGGCGGCGGTGGCGGATAGTGGCGGCGGGCGGACAGTGGCGTCGGGCGGACACTGGCAGCGGTGGCGGATAGTGGCGGCGGGCGGACAGTGGCGGCGGTGGCGGATAGTGGCGGCGGGCGGACAGGGCGGCGGCGGGCGGACAGTGGCGGCTGGCGGACAGTGGCGGCGGGAGGACAGTCGCGGCGGTGGCGGATAGTGGCGGCGGACGGACAGTGGCGGCGGGCGGACAGTGGCGGCTGTGGTGGATAGTGGCGGCGGGCGGACCGTGGCGGCGGTGGTGGACAGTGGCGGCGGTCGGACAGTGGCGGCGGCGGGCGGACAGTGGCGGCGGCGGGCGGACAGTGGCGGCGGCAGGCGGACAGTGGCGGCGGCGGGCGGACAGTGGCGGCGGCGGGCGGACAGTGGCGGCGGCGGGCGAACAGTGGCGGCGGCGGGCGGACAGTGGAGGCGGCGGGCGGACAGTGGAGGCGGCGGGCGGACAGTGGAGGCGGCGGGCGGACAGTGGCGGCGGTGGCGGACACTGGCGGCTGTGTCTGGCGGTGGTGGCGGGCGGTGGCGGGCGGTGGCGGGTGGCGGCGTCTGTGATGAGTGGTGGCGGCTGGCGGTGGTGGGTGGTGGCGGCGGTGGTGGTGGGTGGTGGTGGCGGCGGCGGCTGGTGGTGGTGGGTGGTGGCGGCGGTGGTGGTGGGTGGTGGTGGCGGCGGCGGCTGGTGGTGGTGGGTGGTGGCGGCGGTGGTGGTGGGTGGTGGTGGCGGCGGCGGCTGGTGGTGGTGGGTGGTGGCGGCGGGTGGTGGGTGGCGGCGGCGGCTGGTGGTGGTGGGTGGTGGCGGCGGGTGGTGGGTGGTGGCGGCTGTGGTGGCGGGTGGTGGCGGGCGGTGGCGGGCGGTGGCGGGCGGTGGTGGGCGGTGGCGGGCGGTGGCGGGCGGCGGCGGCTGTGGTGGGTGGTGACGATCGGCGGTGGGGGGGGCTGGTGGCGGCTGGCGGTGGCGGCTTGCGGTGGCGACTGTGGCAACGGGCGGTGACGGCTGATAGCGGGCGGTGGTGGCGGCTGGTGGCAGGTGGTGGTGGCGGTGGTGGCGGCTGGTGGTGGCGGCTGGTGGTGGCGGCTGGTGGTGGTGGCAGCTGGTGGCGGTGATGGCGGCTGGTGGTGGTGGCAGCTGGTGGCGGTGATGGCGGCTGGTGGTGGTGGTGGTGGCGGCTGGTGGTGGTGGCAGCTGGTGGCGGTGATGGCGGCTGGTGGTGGTGGTGGTGGTGATGGCGGCTGGTGGCGGGCGGTGGCGGCTTGTGGCGGCTGGTGGTGGCGGCGGTGGTGGGTGGTGGTGGTGGTGGTGGGTGGTGGTGGTGGTGGGTGGTGGTGGCGGCTGTGGTGGGTGGTGGCGGTGGTGTCGGCGGCGGCTGTGGTGGGTGGTGGCGGCGGCGGCGGTGATGGGTGGTGGCGGCGGCGGTGGTGGTGGGTGGTGGTGGCGGCAGCGGTGATGGGTGGTGGCGGCGGTGGTGGTGGGTAGTGGTGGCGGCGGCGGCTGGTGGTGGTGGGTGGTGGTGGTGGGTGGCGGTGGTGGGTGGCGGTGGCTGGTGGCGGGTGGCGGCTGGTGGTGGGTGGTGGCGGCGGGTGGTGGGTGGCGGTGGCTGGTGGCGGGTGGCGGCTGGTGGCAGGTGGTGGCGGGTGGCGGGTGGCGGCTGGTGGTGGGTGGTGGCGGGTGGCGGCTGGTGGTGGGTGGCGGGTGGCGGCGGGTGGTGGGTGGTGGCGGCGGGTGGTGAGTGGCGGTGGTGGGTGGCGGTGGCTAGTGGCGGGTGGCGGCTGGTGGTGGGCGGTGGCGGGTGGCGGCTGGTGGTGGGTGGTGGCGGGTGGCGGCTGGTGGTGGGTGGTGGCGGGTGGCGGCTGGTGGTGGGTGGTGGCTGGCGGCTGGTGGTGGGTGGTGGCGGGTGGCGGCTGGTGGTGGGTGGCGGGTGGCGGCGGGTGGTGGGTGGTGGCGGCGGGTGGTGAGTGGCGGTGGTGGGTGGCGGTGGCTGGTGGCGGGTGGCGGCTGGTGGTGGGTGGTGGCGGGTGGCGGCTGGTGGTGGGTGGTGGCGGGTGGCGGCTGGTGGTGGGTGGCGGCTGGCGGCTGGTGGTGGGTGGTGGCGGGTGGCGGCTGGTGGTGGATGGCGGGTGGCGGCGGGTGGTGGGTGGTGGCGGCGGGTGGTGAGTGGCGGTGGTGGGTGGCGGTGGCTGGTGGCGGGTGGCGGCTGGTGGTGGGTGGTGGCGGGTGGCGGCTGGTGGTGGGTGGTGGCGGGTGGCGGCTGGTGGTGGGTGGCGGCTGGTGGTGGGTGGCGGGTGGCGGCAGGTGGCGGCTGGTGGTGGGTGGCGGGTGGCGGCTGGTGGTGGGTGGCGGGTGGCGGCGGGTGGCGGCTGGTGGTGGGTGGTGGCAGGTGGCGGGTGGTGGCGGGTGGCGGCTGGTGGTGGGTGGCGGCTGGTGGTGGGTGGTGGCAGGTGGTGGGTGGTGGGTGGTGGCGGCTGGTGGTGGGTGGCGGCTGGTGGTGGGTGGTGGCGGGTGGCGGGTGGTGGTGGGCGGCGGGTGGCGGCGGGTGGCGGCTGGTGGCGGCCAGCTGGGACACACCCTTCACCACTGAAGGTCTGAGTACAACTAACCATATGTCTCTCTCACCCACCGGCCCAGTGTTGCCAGCTCGCGCTCTCAAAATGTTTCCTTCAAAGATTGTATATTATCTTTGAACAACAAGTTTGATTATCAAGGAAATAATGCATATATTATTGTCACATTAATACTGTGCAATATCTTATTACATTCCTGCTAAATAATTATAATTTGAAACAGGACAAAAAATCCCACATATATATAAAAACCAACATTAGAGATCACGAGGCCTAGGCCTCGCCTGTGACCACACATCCTGCCTCCCTGGCCTACTACCCCTCTCACACCTAACACTCTTAACTCTCTCATAATCACTCTCACTCTCTTACTCTGTCACTCTTACTCTGTCACTCTTACTCTCTGTCACTCTTACTCTCTGTCACTCTTACTCTCTGTCACTCTTACTCTGTCACTCTTACTCTGTCACTCTTACTCTGTCACTCTTACTCTGTCACTCTTACTCAATCACTCTTACTCTCTGTCACTCTTACTCTCTGTCACTCTTACTCTCTGTCACTCTTACTCTCTGTCACTCTTACTCTGTCACTCTTACTCTGTCACTCTTACTCTCTGTCACTCTTACTCTCTGTCACTCTTACTCTCTGTCACTCTTACTCTCTGTCACTCTTACTCTCTGTCACTCTTACTCTCTGTCACTCTTACTCTCTGTCACTCTTACTCTGTCACTCTTACTCTGTCACTCTTACTCTCTGTCACTCTTACTCTCTGTCACTCTTACTCTCTGTCACTCTTACTCTCTGTCACTCTTACTCTCTGTCACTCTTACTCTCTGTCACTCTTACTCTCTGTCACTCTTACTCTCTATCACTCTTACTCTGTCATTCTTACTCTGTCACTCTTACTCACTCTCAGTCACCCTTACCCATTCATACTCACTCTCTCACTCTTACTCTCATACTCTTACTCTCAATTACTCTTACTCTCAATCACTCTTACTCCTAATCACTCCTACTCCCAATCACTCCTACTCTCAATCACTCCTACTCTCATTCTTACTCTTACTCTTACTCCCAATCACTCTTACTCTCAATCACTCTTATTCTCATTCCTACTCTTACTCTCACTCTTACTCTTACTCCCAATCACTCTTACTCCCAATCACTCTTACTCTCAATCACTCTTACTCTCAATCACTCTTACTCTCATTCTTACTCTTACTCACTCTTACTCTCAATCACTCTTATACTCATTCTTACTCCTACTCTCACTCTAACTCCTACTCCCAATCACTCTTACTCCCAATCACTCTTACTCTCAATCACTCTTACTCCCAATCACTCTTACTCTCAATCACTCTTACTCTTAATCACTCTTACTCTCACTAACTCTCAATCAGTCTTACTCTCACTCTAACTCTCAATCACTCTTACTCTCATACTCACCCTTACTCTCAATCACTTTACTCTCACTCTTACTCATTCTGTCACCCTTACTCTCACTCTTACTCTGTCACTCTTACTCACTCTCAGTCACTCTTACTTATACTCACTCTTACTCACACTTACACACTCTCTGGCACTCTCACTCACCTTCAGTCACTCTTACTCACTCTTACCCACTCTCGCTCACTCTTACTCACTCTAGTTAATAAGAACACGCCAATATAAGACAACAAAACGTTTTCAGATTCTTTCTCACCACTTTCCAGCAACTTTTATAATTTATATAAATTATCTTAGGGAATAATACATAAATTATATATTTAAACATGATATTAGTGTTTAGTGGAATGCATAAGGAGTCAAATTGTGTTAAAAAGAGCGATTTTTAGAAAATTTGGAAAACTACTTTTTTCTGTTCATATTATAACTAAATGGATTTTAAAGGTTTCACTCAGCCAATATATATCATTCACAATTTATTAATGAATTTTACAAAAAAACACCATAAATTTTATATTTAAACATGTAAAAACTATTTGTTTTACATTTGTAGGAAAATAATTGTAGAAAAACAATTTATAATTAAACCTTTGTGTTTGGATTTTTTGAGTAAAAGTTTCTCAAAGGCTCTCCTGCACCATTCTCAATGCAAATCATTCCCACACCTATGGGAAGAGATAGGCGAACATTGTGTAGATGATTTGTGTTTGCTGGGAGCGCCGCTCTCAGTCTTTCGCATATGTTGGGTATAAAAAGTCGTAATTTCAAACTGCGAATAAGTGCAAAGAGCCAGAATTTGGCTCCAAAATACGGCTCAGGCCTCGAAATTGGGATGTTTGGGATATTTTGAAAACTTCAGGGAGGTTTGGGACAAATGTGACCAAACGCCACTTTCAGTACTTGGCATATGTTGGGTATAAAAAGTTGTAATTTCAAACAGCGAAGAAGTGCAGTGACCCAGAATTTGGCTCCAAAATATGGTTCACGCCTCGAAATTGGGAAGTTTGGGATATTTTGAAAACTGCAGGGGAGTTTGTGCAAAATGTGACTCACTGCCGCTTTCAGTACTTGTCATATGTTGGGTATAAAAAAGAGGTAATTTCAAACTGAGAATACGTGCAGAGAGCCAGAATTTGGCACCAAAATATTGCTCAGGCCTCGAAATTGGGATATTTGGCATATTTCGAAAACTGCAGGGGAATTTTTGCAAAATGTGACTCACTGCCGCTTTCAGGACTTGACATATGTTGGGTATAAAAAGTCGTAATTTCAAACTGCGAATACGTGTAAAGAGCCAGAATTTGGCTCCAAAATATGGCTAAGGACTGGAAATTGGGATGTTTGGGATATCTTGAAAACTTCAGGGAGGTTTGGGACAAATGTGACCAAACGCTGCTTTCAGTACTTGGCATATGTTGGGTATAAAAAGTCGTAATATCAAACTGCGAATACGTGCAGAGAGCCAGAATTTGGCTCCAAAATATGGCTCAGTCCTCGAAATTAGGATATTAGGGATTTTTTGAAAACCGCAGGGAGGTTTTGGACAAATGTGACCAAACGCCGCTTTCAGTACTTGGCATATGTTTTGTATGAAAGTACGTAATTTCAAACTGCGAATACGTGCAGAGAGCCAGAATTTGTCTCCAAAATATGGCTCATGCCTCGAAATTGGGATATTTGGGATATTTTGAAAACTGGAGGGAATTTTGTGCAAAATGTGTCTCACTGCCGCTTTCAGTACTTGCCATATGTTGGGTATAAAAAGTCTGAATTTCAAACTGCGAATACGTGCAGAGAGCCTGAATTTGGCTCCAAAATATGGCTCAGGCCTCAAAATTGGGATATTTGGGATATTTTGAAAACTGCAGCGAGGTTTGGGACAAATGTGACAAAACGCCGCTTTCAGTACTTGGCATATGTTTGGTATAAAAAGTCATAATTTCAAACTGCGAACACGTGCAAAGAGAAAGAATGTGGATACAAAATATGGCTCAGGCTTCGAAATTGGGATATTTGGGATATTTTGAAAACTGCAGGGGAGTTTGTGCAAAATGTGACTCACTGCCGCGTCCTGTACTTTGCATATGTTGGGAATAATAAGTCGTAATTTTAAACTGCGAATACGTGCAGAGAGCCAGAATTTGGCTCCAAAATATGGCTCAGGCCTCGAAATTGGTATGTTTGGGATATTTTGAAAACTGCAGGGGAGTTTGTGCAAAATGTGACTCACTGCCCCGTCCAGTACTTGGCATATGTTGGGTATAAAAAAGTCGCAATTTCAGACTCCGAATACATGCAGAGAGCCAGAATTTGGCTCTAAAATATGGCTCAGGCCTCGAAATTGGGATATTTGACATATTTCGAAAACTGCAGGGGAGTTTGTGCAAAATGTGACTCACTGCCGCTTTCAAGACTTGACATATGTTGGGTATAAAAAGTCGTAATATCAAACTGCGAATACGTGCATAGAGCCAGAATTTGGCTCAGGCCAAGAAATTCGGATGTTTGGGATATTTTGAAAACTGCAGGGGGGTTTGGGACAAATATGACCAAACGCCGCTTTCAGTACTTGCCATATGTTCCGTATAAAAAGTCATAATTTCAAACTGCGAATACGTGCTGAGAGCAAGAATTTGCCTCCAAAATATGGCTCAGGCCTCGGTATTGGGATGTTTGGGATCTTTTGAAAACTGAAGGAAGGTTTGGGACAAATGAGACCAAACGCCGCTCTTAGTCTTTCGCATATGTTGGGTATAAAAAAGTCGTAATTTCAAACTGCGAATACGTGCAGAGAGCCAGAATTTGGCTCCAAAATATGGCACAGGCCACGAAATTGGGATGTTTGGGATATTTTGAAAACAGCAGGGGAGTTTGTGCAAAATGTGACTCACTGCATCTTTCAGTACTTGGCATATGTTGGGTATAAAAAGTCGAAATATCAAACTGGGAATACGTGCAGAGAGCCAGAATTTGATTCCAAAATATGGCTCAGGCCTCGAAATTGGGATATTTGGGATATTTTTAAAACTGCAGTGAGGTTTGGGACAAATGTGACCAAACGCCGCTTTCAGTACTTGGCATATGTTGGGTATAAAAAGTCGTAATTTCAAACTGCGAATACGTGCAGAGAGCCAGAATTTGGCTCCAAAAAATGGCTCAGGCCTCGAAATTGGGATATGTGACATATTTCGTAAACTGCATTTTTGCAAAATGTGACTCACTGCCGCTTTCAGGACTTGACATATGTTGGGTATAAAAAGTCGTAATGTCAAACTGCGAATACGTGCATAGAGCCAGAATTTTCCTCAGGCCACGAAATTGAGATGTTTGGAATATTTTGAAAACAGCAGGGGGGTTTGGGACAAATATGACCAAACGGCGCTTTCAGTCTTTTGCATATGTTGGGTATAAAAAAGTCGTAATTTCAAAATGCGAATACGTGCAGAAAGCCAGAATTTGGCTCCAAAATATGGCTCAGGTCTCGAAATTGGGAAGTTTGGGATATTTTGAAAACAGCAGGGGAGTTTGTGCAAAATGTGACTCACTGCCTCTTTCGGTACTTGGCATATGTTGGGTATAAAAAGTCGAAATATCAGACTGGGAATACATGCAGAGAGCCAGAATTTGACTCCAAAATATGGCTCATACCTCGAAATTGAGATATTTGGGATATTTTAAAAACTGCAGGGAGGTCTGGGACATATGTGACCAAACGCCGCTTTCAGTACTTCGCATATGTTGGGTATAAAAAGTCGTAATTTCAAACTGCGAATACGTGCAGAGAGCCAGAATTTGGATTCAAAACATGGCTCAGGCCTCGAAATTGGGATATTTTGAAAACTGCAGGGTAGATAGTGCAAAATGTGACTTTGCCGCTTTCAGTACTTGGCATATGTTGGGTATAAAAAGTCGTAATTTCAAACTGCGAATACGTGCAGAGAGCCAGAATTTGGCTCCAAAATATGGCTCATGCCTCGAAATTGAGATATTTGGGATATTTTAAAAACTGCAGGGAGG
This sequence comes from Procambarus clarkii, assembly GCF_040958095.1. NCBI lineage: Eukaryota > Metazoa > Arthropoda > Malacostraca > Decapoda > Cambaridae > Procambarus > Procambarus clarkii. The sequence continues at coordinate 36,664,012 of NC_091179.1, forward strand.
TCTGGGACAAATGTGACCAAACGCTGCTTTCAGTACTTGGCATATGTTAGGTATAAAAAAGACGTAATTTCAAACTGCGAATACGGGCAGAGAGCCAGAATTTGGCTCCAAAATATGGCTCAGGCCTCGAAATTGGGATATTTGGGATATTTTGAAAACTTCAGGGAGGTTTGGGACAAATGTGACCAAATGCCGCTTTCAGTACTTGGCATATGTTGGGTATAAAAATTCGAAATATTAAACTGCGAATACGTGCAGAGAGCCAGAATTTGGCTCCAAAATATGGCTCAGGCCTCGAAATTGGGATATTTGGGATATTTTGAAAAGTGCCGCGAGGTTTGGGACAAATGTGACCAAACGCCGCTATCAGTACTTGGCATATGTTGGGTATAAAAATTCGTAATTTCAAACTGCGAATACGTGCAGAGAGCACGAATGTGGATCCAAAATATGGCTCATTCCTCGAAATTGGGATGTTTGGGATATTTTGAAAACTGCAGGGGAGTTTGTGCAAAATGTGACTCACTGCCGCATCTAGTACTTGGCATATGTTGGGTATAAAAAGTCGGAATATCAAACTGCGAATACGTGAAGAGAGCCAGAATTTGGCTCCAAAATAGGGCTCAGGCCTCGAAATTAGGATATTAGGGATATTTTGAAAACTGCAGGGAGGTTTGGGACAAATGTGACCAAACGCCACTTTCAGTACTTGGCATATGTTGGGTATAAAAAAGTCGCAATTTCAGACTGCGAATACGTGCAGAGAGCCAGAATTTGGCTCTAAAATATGGCTCAGGCCTCGAAATTGGGATATGTGACATATTTCGAAAACTGCATTTTTGCAAAATGTGACTCACTACCGCTTTCAGTACTTGCCATATGTTCCGTATAAAACGTCGTAATTTCAAACTGCGAATACGTGCAGAGAGCCAGAATTTGGCTCCAAAATATGGCTCAGGCCTCGGTATTGGGATGTTTGGGATCTTTTGAAAACTGCAGGAAGGTTTGGGACAAATGTGACCAAACGCTGCTCTCAGTCTTTCGCATATGTTGGGTATAAAAAAGTCGTAATTTCAAACTGCGAATACGTGCAGAGAGCCAGAATTTGGCTCCAAAATATGGCTCAGGCCTCGGTATTGGGATGATTTTGATTTTTTAAAAAATGCAGGGGAGTTTGTGCAAAATGTGACTCACTGCTGCTTACAGTACTTGGCATATGTTGGGTATAAAAATTCGAAATATTAAACTGCGAATACGTGCAGAGAGCCAGAATTTGGCTCCAAAATATGGCTCAGGCCTCGAAATTGGGATATTTGGGATATTTTGAAAAGTGCCGCGAGGTTTGGGACAAATGTGACCAAACGCCGCTATCAGTACTTGGCATATGTTGGGTATAAAAATTCGTAATTTCAAACTGCGAATACGTGCAGAGAGCACGAATGTGGATCCAAAATATGGCTCATTCCTCGAAATTGGGAGATTTGGGATATTTTGAAAACTGGAGGGGAGTTTGTGCAAAATGTGACTCACTGCCGCTTTCAGTACTTGGCATATGTTGGGTATAAAAAGTCGGATTTTCAAACTGCGAATACGTGCAGAGAGCCTGAATTTGGCACCAAAATATGGCTCAGGCCATGAAATTGGGATGTTTGGGATATTTTGAAAACTGCAGGGGGGTTTGGGACAAATATGACCAAACGCCGCTTTCAGTTTTTGGCATATGTTCCGTATAAATAGTCGTAATTTCATACTGCGAATACGTGCAGAGAGCCAGAATTTGGCTCCAAAAAATGGCTCAGGCCTCGAAATTGGGATGTTTGGGATATTTTGAAAACTGCAGGGAGCTTTGGGACAAATGTGACTAAAGGCCGCTTTCAGTACTTCGCATATGTTGGGAATAAAAAAGTCGTAATTTCAAACTGAGAATACGTACAGAGTCAGAATTTGGCTCCAAAATATGACTCAGGCCTCGAAATTGGGATGTTTGGGATATTTTGAAAACTGCAGGGGAGTTTGTGCAAAATGTGACTCACTGTTGTTTCAGTACTTGGCATATGTTGGTTATAAAAATTCGAAATATTAAGCTGCGAATACGTGCAGAGAGCCAGAATTTGGCTCCAAAGTATGGCTCAGGCCTCGAAATAGGGATGTTTGGGATATTTTGAAAACTGCAGGGGAGTTTGTGCAAAATGTGACTCACTGCCGCATCTCGTACTTGGCATATGTTGGGTATAAAAAGTCGGAATATCAAACTGCGAATACGTGAAGAGAGCCAGAATTTGGCTCTAAAATAGGGCTCCGGCCTCGAAATTAGGATATTAGGGATATTTTGAAAACTGCAGGGAGGTTTGGGACAAATGTGACCAAACGCCGCTTTCAGTACTTGGCATATGTTGGGTATAAAAAAGTCGCAATTTCAGACTGCGAATACGTGCAGAGAGCCAGAATTTGGCTCTAAAATATGGCTCAGGCCTCGAAATTGGGATATGTGACATATTTCGAAAACTGCATTTTTGCAAAATGTGACTCACTACCGCTTTCAGTACTTGCCATATGTTCCGTATAAAACGTCGTAATTTCAAACTGCGAATACGTGCAGAGAGCCAGAACTTGGCTCCAAAATATGGCTCAGGCCTCCGTATTGGGATGTTTGGGATCTTTTGAAAACTGCAGGAAGGTTTGGGACAAATGTGACCAAACGCTGCTCTCAGTCTTTCGCATATGTTGGGTATAAAAAAGTCGTAATGTCAAACTGCGAATACGTGCAGAGAGCCAGAATTTGGCTCCAAAATATGGCTCAGGCCTCGAAATTGGGATGTTTGGGATATTTTGAAAACAGCAGGGGAGTTTGTGCAAAATGTGACTCACTGCCTCTTTCGGTACTTGGCATATGTTGGGTATAAAAAGTCGAAATATCAGACTGGGAATACGTGCAGAGAGCCAGAATTTGACTCCAAAATATGGATCATGCCTCGAAATTGAGATATTTGGGATATTTTAAAAACTGCAGGGAGGTCTGGGACATATGTCACCAAACGCCGCTTTCAGTACTTCGCATATGTTGGGTATAAAAAGTCGTAATTTCAAACAGCGAATACGTGCAGAGAGCCAGAATTTGGATTCAAAATATGGCTCAGGCCTCGAAATTGGGATATTTTGAAAACTGCAGGGTAGATAGTGCAAAATGTGACTCTGCCGCTTTCAGTACTTGGCATATGTTGGGTATAAAAAGTCGTAATTTCAAACTGCGAATACGTGCAGAGAGCCAGAATTTGGCTCCAAAGTATGGCTCAGGCCTCGAAATTAGGATATTAGTTATATTTTGAAAACTGCAGGGAGGTTTGGGACAAATGTGACCAAACGCTGCTTTCAGTACTTGGCATATGTTTAGTATAAAAGGACGTAATTTCAAACTGCGAATACGTGCAGAGAGCCAGAATTTGTCTCCAAAATATGGCTCAGGCCTCGAAATTGGGATATTTTGGATATTTTGAAAACTGGAGGGAATTTTGTGCAAAATGTGACTCACTGCCGCTTTCAGTACTTGTCATATGTTGGGTATAAAAAGTCTGAATTTCAAACTGCGAATACGTGCAGAGAGCCTGAATTTGGCTCCAAAATATGATTCAGGCCTCGAAATAGGGATGTTTGGGATATATTGAAAACAGCTGGGGGGGATTAGGCCAAATGTGACAAAACGCCTCTTTCAGTACTTAAGGCATATGTTGGGTATAAAAAGATGTAATTTCAAACTGCGAATACGTGCAGAGAGCCTGAATTTGGCTCCAAAATATGGCTCAGGCCTCGAAATTGGGATATTTGGGATATTTTGAAAAGTGCCGCGAGGTTTGGGACAAATGTGACCAAACGCCGCTTTCAGTACTTGGCATATGTTGGGTATAAAAAGTCGTAATTTCAAACTGCGAATACGTGCAGTGAGCCAGAATGTGGATCCAAAATATGGCTCAGGCCTCGAAATTGGGATATTTTGGATATTTTGAAAACTGGAGGGGAGTTTGTTCAAAATGTGACTCACTGCCGCTTTCAGTACTTGGCATATGTTGGGTATAAAAAGTCGGATTTTCAAACTGCGAATACGTGCAGAGAGCCTGAATTTGGCACCAAAATATGGCTCAGGCCACGAAATTGGGATGTTTGGGATATTTTGAAAACTGCAGGGGGGTTTGGGACAAATGACCAAACGCCGCTTTCAGTTTTTGGCATATGTTCCGTATAAATAGTCGTAATTTCATACTGCGAATACGTGCAGAGCCAGAATTTGGCTCCAAAAAATGGCTCAGGCCTCGAAATTGGGATGTTTGGGATATTTTGAAAACTGCAGGGAGCTTTGGGACAAATGTGACTAAAGGCCGCTTTCAGTACTTCGCATATGTTGGGAATAAAAAAGTCGTAATTTCAAACTGAGAATACGTGCAGAGAGACAGAATTTGGCTCCAAAATATGACTCAGGCCTCGAAATTGGGATGTTTGGCACATTTTGAAAACTGCAGGGGAGTTTGTGCAAAATGTGACTCACTGTTGCTTTCAGTACTTGGCATATGTTGGGTATAAAAAGTCGAAATATTAAGCTGCGAATACGTGCAGAGAGCCAGAATTTGGCTCCAAAGTATGGCTCAGGCCTCGAAATAGGGATGTTTGGGATATTTTGAAAACTGCAGGGGAGTTTGTACAAAATGTGACTCACTGCCTCATCTAGTACTTGGCATATGTTGGGTATAAAAAGTCGTAATATCAAACTGCGAATACATGAAGAGAGCCAGAATTTGGCTCCAAAATAGGGCTCAGGCCTCGAAATTAGGATATTAGGGATATTTTGAAAACTGCAGGGAGGTTTGGGACAAATGTGACCAAACGCCGCTTTCAGTACTTGGCATATGTTGGGTATAAAAAAGTCGCAATTTCAGACTGCGAATACGTGCAGAGAGCCAGAATTTGGCTCTAAAATATGGCTCAGGCCTCGAAATTGGGATATGTGACATATTTCGAAAACTGCATTTTTGCAAAATGTGACTCACTGCCGCTTTCAGGACTTGACATATGTTGGGTATAAAAGGTCGTAATTTCAAACTGCGAATACATGCAGAGAGCCAGAATTTGGATTCAAAATATGGCTCATGCCTCGAAATTGGGATATTTTGAAAACTGCAGGGTAGATAGTCCAAAATGTGACTCTGCCGCTTTCAGTACTTGGCATATGTTGGGTATAAAAAGTCGTAATTTCAAACTGCGAATACGTGCAGAGAGCCAGAATTTGGCTCCAAAATATGGCTAAGGCCTCGAAATTAGGATATTAGGGATATTTTGAAAACTGCAGGGAGGTTTGGGACAAATGTGACCAAACGCTGCTTTCAGTACTTGGCATATGTTTTGTATAAAAGGACGTAATTTCAAACTGCAAATACGTGCAGAGAGCCAGAATTTGTCTCCAAAATATGGCTCAGGCCTCGAAATTGGGATATTTTGGATATTTTGAAAACTGGAGGGAATTTTGTGCAAAATGTGACTCACTGCCGCTTTCAGTACTTGTCATATGTTGGGTATAAAAAGTCTGAATTTCAAACTGCGAATACGTGCAGAGAGCCTGAATTTGGCTCCAAAATATGATTCAGGCCTCGAAATTGGGATGTTTGGGATATATTGAAAACAGCTGGGGGGGATTAGGCCAAATGTGACAAAACGCCTCTTTCAGTACTTGGCATATGTTGGGTATAAAAAGATGTAATTTCAAACTGCGAATACGTGCAGAGAGCCAGAATTTGGCTGCAAAATATGGCTCAGGCCTCGAAATTAGGATATTTTGCATATTTGCAAAATATGTTGCAAAATATGTTTTCAAAATTTGTAGTTTGCAAAATGTGACTCACTGCCGCTTTCAGGACTTGACATTTGTTGGGTATAAAAAGTCGTAATTTCAAACTGCGAATACGTGCATAGAGCCAGAATTTTGCTCAGGCCACGAAATTGGGATGTTTGGGATATTTTGAAAACTGCAGGGGGGTTTGGGACAAATATGACCAAACGCCGCTTTCAGTACTTGCCATATGTTCCGTATAAAAAGTCGTAATTTCAAACTGCGAATACGTGCAGAGAGCCAGAATTTGGCTCCAAAATATGGCTCAGGCCTCGGTATTGGGATGTTTGGGATCTTTTGAAAACTGCAGGAAGGTTTGGGACAAATGTGACCAAACGCCGCTCTCAGTCTTTCGCATATGTTGGGTATAAAAAAGTCGTAATTTCAAACTGCGAATACGTGCAGAGAGCCAGAATTTGGCTCCAAAATATGGTTCAGGCCTCGAAATTGGGATGTTTGGGATATTTTGAAAACAGCAGGGGAGTTTGTGCAAAATGTGACTCACTGCCTCTTTCAGTACTTGGCATATGTTGGGTATAAAAAGTCGAAATATCAAACTGGGAATACGTGCAGAGAGCCAGAATTTGATTCCAAAATATGGCTCAGGCCTCGAAATTGGGATATTTGGGATATTTTTAAAACTGCAGGGAGGTTTGGGACAAATGTGACCAAACGCCGCTTTCAGTACTTGGCATATGTTGGGTATAAAAAGTCGGAATTTCAAACTGTGAATACGTGCAGAGAGCCAGAATTTGGATTCAAAATATGGCTCAGGCCTCGAAATTGGAATATTTTGAAAACTGCAGGGGAGTTAGTGCAAAATGTGACTCACTGCCGCTTTCAGTACTTGTCATATGTTGGGTATAAAAAAGAGGTAATTTCAAACAGAGAATACGTGAAGAGAGCCAGAATTTGGCACCAAAATATTGCTCAGGCCTCGAAATTGGGATGTTTGGGATATTTTGAAAACTACAGGGGAGTTTGTGCAAAATGTGATTCACAGCCGCTTTCAGTACTTGGCATATGTTGGGTATAAAAAGTCGAAATATCAAACTGCGAATACGTGCAGAGAGCCAGAATTTGGCTCCAAAATATGGCTCAGGCCTCGAAATTAGGATATTAGGGATATTTTGAAAACTGCAGGGAGGTTTGGGACAAATGTGACCAAACGCCGCTTTCAGTACTTGGCATATGTTTTGTATAAAAGGACGTAATTTCAAACTGCGAATACGTGCAGAGAGACAGAATTTGTCTCCAAAATATGGCTCAGGCCTCGAAATTGGAATATTTGGGATATTTTGAAAACTGGAGGGAATTTTGTGCAAAATGTGTCTCACTGCCACTTTCAGTACTTGCCATATGTTGGGTATAAAAAGGCTTAATTTCAAACTGCGAATACGTGCAGAGAGCCTAAATTTGGCTCCAAAATATGGCTCAGGCCTCGAAATTGGGATATTTTGAAAACTGCAGGGTAGATAGTGCAAAATGTGACTCTGCCGCTTTCAGTACTTGGCATATGTTGGGTATAAAAAGTCGTAATTTCAAACTGCGAATACGTGCAGAGAGCCAGAAATTGGCTCCAAAATATGGCTCAGGCCTCGAAACTAGGATATTAGTTATATTTTGAAAACTGCAGGGAGGTTTGGGACAAATGTGACCAAACGCTGCTTTCAGTACTTGGCATATGTTTGGTATAAAAGGACGTAATTTCAAACTGCGAATACGTGCAGAGAGCCAGAATTTGTCTCCAAAATATGGCTCAGGCCTCGAAATTGGGATATTTTGGATATTTTGAAAACTGGAGGGAATTTTGTGCAAAATGTGACTCACTGCCGCTTTCAGTACTTGTCATATGTTGGGTATAAAAAGTCTGAATTTCAAACTGCGAATACGTGCAGAGAGCCTGAATTTGGCTCCAAAATATGATTCAGGCCTCGAAATTGGGATGTTTGGGATATATTGAAAACAGCTGGGGGGGGGATTAGGCCAAATGTGACAAAACGCCTCTTTCAGTACTTAAGGAATATGTTGGGTATAAAAAGATGTAATTTCAAACTGCGAATACGTGCAGAGAGCCAGAATTTGGCTCCAAAATATGGCTCAGGCCTCAAAATTGGGATATTTGGGATATTTTGAAAAGTGCCGCGAGGTTTGGGACAAATGTGACCAAACGCCGCTTTCAGTACTTGGCATATGTTGGGTATAAAAAGTCGTAATTTCAAACTGCGAATACGTGCAGAGAGCCAGAATGTGGATCCAAAATATGGCTCAGGCCTCGAAATTGGGATATTTGGGATATTTTGAAAACTGGAGGGGTGTTTGTGCAAAATGTGACTCACTGCCGCTTTCAGTACTTGGCATATGTTGGGTATAAAAAGTCGGATTTTCAAACTGCGAATACGTGCAGAGAGCCTGAATTTGGCACCAAAATATGGCTCAGGCCACGAAATTGTAATGTTTGGGATATTTTGAAAACTGCAGGGGGGTTTGGGACAAATATGACCAAACGCCGCTTTCAGTTTTTGGCATATGTTCCGTATAAATAGTCGTAATTTCATACTGCGAATACGTGCAGAGTGCCAGAATTTGGCTCCAAAAAATGGCTCAGGCCTCGAAATTGGGATGTTTGGGATATTTTGAAAACTGCAGGGAGCTTTGGGACAAACGTGACTAAAGGCCGCTTTCAGTACTTCGCATATGTTGGGAATAAAAAAGTCGTAATTTCAAACTGAGAATACGTGCAGAGAGACAGAATTTGGCTCCAAAATATGACTCAGGCCTCGAAATTGGGATGTTTGGGACATTTTGAAAACTGCAGGGGAGTTTGTGCAAAATGTGACTCACTGTTGCTTTCAGTACTTGGCATATGTTGGGTATAAAAAGTCGAAATATTAAGCTGCGAATACGTGCAGAGAGCCAGAATTTGGCTCCAAAGTATGGCTCAGGCCTCGAAATACGGATGTTTGGGATATTTTGAAAACTGTAGGGGAGTTTGTGCAAAATGTGACTCACTGCCTCATCTAGTACTTGGCATATGTTGGGTATAAAAAGTCGTAATATCAAACTGCGAATACGTGAAGAGAGCCAGAATTTGGCTCCAAAATAGGGCTCAGGCCTCGAAATTAGGATATTAGGGATATTTTGAAAACTGCAGGGAGGTTTGGGACAAATGTGACCAAACGCCGCTTTCAGTACTTGGCATATGTTGGGTATAAAAAAGTAGCAATTTCAGACTGCGAATACGTGCAGAGAGCCAGAATTTGGCTCTAAAATATGGCTCAGGCCTCGAAATTGGGATATGTGACATATTTCGAAAACTGCATTTTTGCAAAATGTGACTCACTGCCGCTTTCAGGACTTGACATATGTTGGGTATAAAAAGTCGTAATTTCAAACTGCGAATACGTGCAGAGAGCCAGAATTTGGCTCCAAAATATGGCTCAGGCCTCGGTATTGAGATGTTTGGGATCTTTTGAAAACTGCAGGAAGGTTTGGGACAAATGTGACCAAACGCTGCTCTCAGTCTTTCGCATATGTTGGGTATAAAAAAGTCGTAATTTCAAACTGCGAATGCGTGCAAAGAGCCAGAATTTAGCTCCAAAATATGGCTCAGGCCTCGAAATTGGAATGTTTGGGATATTTTGAAAACAGCAGGGGAGTTTGTGCAAAATGTGACTCACTGCCTCTTTCGGTACTTGGCATATGTTGGGTATAAAAAGTCGAAATATCAGACTGTTAATACGTGCAGAGAGCCAGAATTTGACTCCAAAATATGGCTCATGCCTCGAAATTGAGATATTTGGGATATTTTAAAAACTGCAGGGAGGTCTGGGACATCTGTCACCAAACGCCGCTTTCAGTACTTCGCATATGTTGGGTATAAAAAGTCGTAATTTCAAACAGCGAATACATGCAGAGAGCCAGAATTTGGATTCAAAATATGGCTCAGGCCTCGAAATTGGGATATTTTGAAAACTGCAGGGTAGATAGTGCAAAATGTGACTCTGCCGCTTTCAGTACTTGGCATATGTTGGGTATAAAAAGTCGTAATTTCAAACTGCGAATACGTGCAGAGAGCCAGAATTTGGCTCCAAAATATGGCTCAAGCCTCGAAATTAGGATATTAGGGATATTTTGAAAACTGCAGGGAGGTTTGGGACAAATGTGATCAAACGCTGCTTTCAGTACTTGGCATATGTTTTGTATAAAAGGACGTAATTTCAAACTGCGAATACGTGCAGAGAGCCAGAATTTGTCTCCAAAATATGGCTCAGGCCTCGAAATTGGGATATTTTATATATTTTGAAAACTGGAGGGAATTTTGTGCAAAATGTGACTCACTGCCGCTTTCAGTACTTGTCATATGTTGGGTATAAAAAGTCTGAATTTCAAACTGCGAATACGTGCATAGAGCCAGAATTTTGCTCAGGCCACGAAATTGGGATGTTTGGGATATTTTGAAAACTGCAGGGGGGTTTGGGACAAATATGACCAAACGCCGCTTTCAGTACTTGCCATATGTTCCGTATAAAAAGTCGTAATTTCAAACTGCGAATACGTGCAGAGAGCCAGAATTTGGCTCCAAAATATGGCTCAGGCCTCGGTATTGGGATGTTTGGGATCTTTTGAAAACTGCAGGAAGGTTTGGGACAAATGTGACCAAACGCCGCTCTCAGTCTTTTGCATATGTTGGGTATAAAAAGTCGTAATTTCAAACTGCGAATACGTGCAGAGAGCCAGAATTTGGCTCCAAAATATGGCTCAGGCCTCGAAATTGGGATGTTTGGGATATTTTGAAAACAGCAGGGGAGTTTGTGCAAAATGTGACTCACTGCCTCTTTCAGTACTTGGCATATGTTGGGTATAAAAAGTCGAAATATCAAACTGGGAATACGTGCAGAGAGCCAGAATTTGATTCCAAAATATGGCTCAGGCCTCGAAATTGGGATATTTGGGATATTTTTAAAACTGCAGGGAGGTTTGGGACAAATGTGACCAAACGCCGCTTTCAGTACTTGGCATATGTTGGGTATAAAAAGTCGGAATTTTAAACTGCGAATACGTGCAGAGAGCCAGAATTTGGATTCAAAATATGGCTCAGGCCTCGAAATTGGAATATTTTGAAAACTGCAGGGGAGTTAGTGCAAAATGTGACTCACTGCCGCTTTCAGTACTTGTCATATGTTGGGTATAAAAAAGAGGTAATTTCAAACAGAGAATACGTGAAGAGAGCCAGAATTTGGCACCAAAATATTGCTCAGGCCTCGAAATTGGGATGTTTGGGATATTTTGAAAACTACAGGGGAGTTTGTGCAAAATGTGATTCACAGCCGCTTTCAGTACTTGGCATATGTTGGGTATAAAAAGTCGAAATATCAAACTGCGAATACGTGCAGAGAGCCAGAATTTGGCTCCAAAATATGGCTTAGGCCTCGAAATTAGGATATTAGGGATATTTTGAAAACTGCAGGGAGGTTTGGGACAAATGTGACCAAACGCCGCTTTCAGTACTTGGCATATGTTTTGTATAAAAGGACGTAATTTCAAACTGCGAATACGTGCAGAGAGACAGAATTTGTCTCCAAAATATGGCTCAGGCCTCGAAATTGGAATATTTGGGATATTTTGAAAACTGGAGGGAATTTTGTGCAAAATGTGTCTCACTGCCACTTTCAGTACTTGCCATATGTTGGGTATAAAAAGTCTTAATTTCAAACTGCGAATACGTGCAGAGAGCCTGAATTTGGCTCCAAAATATGGCTCAGGCCACAAAATTGGGATATTTGGGATATTTTGAAAACTGAAGCGAGGTTTGAAACAAATGTGACCAAACGCCGCTTTCAGTACTTGGCATATGTTGGGTATAAAAAAGTCGCAATTTCAGACTGCAAATACGTGCAGAGAGCCAGAATTTGGCTCTAAAATATGGCTCAGGCCTCGAAATTGGGATATGTGACATGTTTCGTAAACTGCATTTTTGCAAAATGTGACTCTGCCGCTTTCAGTACTTGGCATATGTTGGGTATAAAAAGTCGTAATTTCAAACTGCGAATACGTGCATAGAGCCAGAATTTTCCTCAGGCCACGAAATTGAGATGTTTTGGATATTTTGAAAACTGCAAGGGGGTTTGGGACAAATATGACCAAACGGCGCTATCAGTCTTTCGCATATGTTGGGTATAAAAAATTCGTAATTTCAAAATGCAAATACGTGCAGAGAGCCAGAATTTGGCTCCAAAATATGGCTCAGGTCTCGAAATTGGGATGTTTGGGATATTTTGAAAACAGCAGGGGAGTTTGTGCAAAATGTGACTCACTGCCTCTTTCGGTACTTGGCATATGTTGGGTATAAAAAGTCGAAATATCAGACTGGGAATACATGCAGAGAGCCAGAATTTGACTCCAAAATATGGCTCATGCCTCGAAATTGAGATATTTGGGATATTTTAAAAACTGCAGGGAGGTCTGGGACATATGTGACCAAACGCCGCTTTCAGTACTTCGCATATGTTGGGTATAAAAAGTCGTAATTTCAAACTGCGAATACATGCAGAGAGCCAGAATTTGGATTCAAAATATGGCTCAGGCCTCGAAATTGGGATATTTTGAAAACTGCAGGGTAGATAGTGCAAAATGTGACTGCCGCTTTCAGTACTTGGCATATGTTGGGTATAAAAACTCGTAATTTCAAACTGCGAATACGTGCAGAGAGCCAGAATTTGGCTCCAAAATATGGCTCAGGCCTCGAAATTAGGATATTAGGGATATTTTGAAAACTGCAGGGAGGTTTGGGACAAATGAGACCAAACGCTGCTTTCAGTACTTGGCATATGTTTTGTATAAAAGGACGTAATTTCAAACTGCGAATACGTGCAGAGAGCCAGAATTTGTCTCCAAAATATGGCTCAGGCCTCGAAATTGATATATTTTGGATATTTTGAAAACTGGAGGGAATTTTGTGCAAAATGTGACTCAGTGCCGCGTCCAGTACTTGGCATATGTTGGGTATAAAAAGTCGTAATATCAAATTGCGAATACGTGCAGAGAGCCAGAATTTGGCAACAAAATAGTGATCAGGCCTCGAAATTGGAATATTTGGGATATTTTGAAAACTGCAGGGAGGTTTAGGACAAATGTGACCAAACGCCGCTTTCAGTACTTGGCATATGTTGGGTATAAAAAAGTTGCAATTTCAGACAGCGAATACGTCTTGAGAGCCAGAATTTGGCTCTAAAATATGGCTCAGGCCTCGAAATTGGGATATTTGACATATTTCGAAAACTGCAGGGGAGTTTGTGCAAAATGTGACTCACTGCTGCTTTTAGGACTTGACATATGTTGGGTATAAAAAGTCGTAATTTCAAACTGCGAATACGTGCATAGAGCCAGAATTTGGCTCCAAAATATGGCTCAGGCCTCGAAATTGGGATGTTTGGGATATTTTGAAAACAGCAGGGGAGTTTGTGTAAAATGTGACTCACTGCCGCTTTCAGTACTTGGCATATGTTGGGTATAAAAAGTCGAAATATCAAACTGGGAATACGTGCAGAGAGCCAGAATTTGACTCCAAAATATGGCTGAGGCCTCGAAATTGGGATATATAGGATATTTCAAAAACTGCATAGAGGTTTGGGACAAATGTGACCAAACGCCGCTTTCAGTACTGGCATATGTTGGGTATAAAAAGTCGTAATTTCAAACTGCGAATACGTGCAGAGAGCCAGAATTTGGATCCAAAATATGGCTCAGGCCTCGAAATTGGGATATTTTGAATATTTTGAAAACTGCAGGGGAGTTTGTGCAAAATGTGACTCTGCCGCTCTCAGTACTTAGCATATGTTGGGTATAAAAAGTCGTAATTTCAAACAGCGAATACGTGCAAAGAGCCAGAATTTGGCTCCAAAATATGGCTCAGGCCTCGAAATTGGGATGTTTGGGATATTTTGAAAACTTTAAGGAGGTTTGGGACAAATGTGACCAAATGCCGCTTTCAGTACTTTGCATATGTTGGGAATAAAAAGTTGTAATTTCAAACAGCGAATACGTGCAGAGAGCCAGAATTTGGCTCCAAAATATGGTTCATGCCTCGAAATTGGGAAGTTTGGGATATTTTAAAAACTGCAGGGGAGTTTGTGCAAAATGTGACTCACTGACGCTTTCAGTACTTGGCATATGTTGGGTATAAAAAGTCATAATATCAAACTGCGAATACATGCAGAGAGCCAGAATTTGGCTCCAAAATATGGCTCAGGCCTCGATATTGTAATGTTCGGGATATTTTGAAAACTGCAAAGAGGTTTGGGACAAATGTGACCAAACGCCGCTTTCAGTACTACGCATATGTTGGGTATAAAAAAGTCGTAATTTCAAACTGCGAATACGTGCAGAGAGCCAGAATTTGGCTTCAAAATTTTACTCAGGCCTCGAAATTGGGATGTTTTGGATATTTTGAAAACTACAGGGGAGTTTGTGAAAAATGTGGTTCACTGCCGCTTACAGTACTTGGCATATGTTGGGTATAAAAAGTCGTAATATCAAACTGCGAATACGTGCAGAGAGCCAGAATTTGGCTCCAAAATATGAATCAGGCCTCGAAAATTGGATATTAGGGATATTTTGAAAACTACAGGGAGGTTTGGGACAAATGTGACCAAAACCGCTTTCAGTACTTGGCATATGTTGGGTATAAAAAATCTAAATTTCACACTGCGATTACGTGCAGAGAGCCAGAATTTGGCTCCAAAATAGTGCTCAGGCCTCGAAATTGGGATGCTTGGGATATTTTGAAAACTGCAGGGGGGATTAGGACAAATGTGACCAAACGCAGCTTTCAGTACTTGGCATATGTTTGTAACACGGGTTTAAGGTCCTCTCTCACTACTTCTCTACCTTCTTCTACTCCCTCTACCCGTATTCTTACTTTTTATTCTCTACCAAGGGACTCCAAAACTTTTACCAAAGCCAACTCCACGCCACGTGGTCCTAAGACGATTGACCGACTTAGGATTCTACACCCAGTATGACGTGACCTAAGCTCTGATCAAAACCCTAGAGTCGCCTCTGCTGCCACCACCAGACCAGTAACACAGAGCAATGATCGAGGTCTGGATCGATCACGCTAATTAATCAACCTAGGGGCTTGATCCCCACTATATACGATGACCTTGAGTGTGGAATAAATTACACGGTAATGATAATTCCGATTCGATGTTAGAATCGGCGCCCAATCCAACTTTACCTCGTGTGGACCACGTGACCAGGACAAGTTTACACATAAAACACATGGAAATAATGAAATGCAAAATATTAACAAATTTAATTTATTAAAAGAAAACTAAAACAAAATCTAAAAATGTTCACTCCCTATCACTTTAACACTCCCTACTTGACCTGAGTGGCAAATGAGACTATTTCTATACATAACCATAGCAACTATACCTCTATGTTTTCCAGCTCTAGGTGTTGGGCTGGTCTTGGGGAGAGGTAAGATGTTTGACCTCTCCCAGCTGCTCGGCAGATCACACTGATTTTTTCCTTGTCTGGACTACCCCAGACAGAGTATTGTATCCTTCCGCCTAGTCAAAGTCCTACCCAGTTACTAGCAAGATTTAAGTTATAACAATTAACCTCTGTTTGTACTGAATTGATCCAGACTGGTTGAATTATTTTACTGAATTAAATTACAAACATCTAACGGCAGAGCTGTTCCCGATCCCCAAAATGGTTATTAAAACTTTGAGAAATATTAGACATGTCAACCCTGCTGACCTATGACCGCCGGTCACTCCGCCTTAAAAGTTAGATCTGATTCGTGACGTCACTGATGGTGACTTAAACTCAATAATTAGAATACTCTTGATATTGTATCCAGTACTATTATACAATACAATTTTAATGCAAAATGAATAAAGGCTAATTTTCTCTAAATTACTGAATACTATAGGATGGTTCATTATACGCAGCTATGAACAAAGATGCCCGCCATTTGTGACTCAGACCTGCTAATTCCCAGGGGACTGGGCGTTGTTGAGAGGTCAGGTCCCTACTCGAACTTCTGGAACCTTCTGGAATAATTCTTACAACAGCCTAGTTTGTTACAACCCCCCCGCACAAGCACTTAGTAAACCTTGTTAATTTGTTAAAATTCACGAGGTTTAGTATCCACAAAGTATTATTATCCAAAGTATTAGTATCCAAAGTATTTAGTATTTTTTTTTTGCTCTCGCTATGGGGGCTTGCGTGCACGTAGCCGGTCCACTGGCGGGATTTACAGAGTTTCAGCACCTGACATCTTGGTCTCAGTTTGTCCAAGCGATTAGGGACAGATTCAAAGACAAGGTTTCAGAGGATGAGGCTTACTTTTATCTCGAGTCACTTAAGAGGGATGACCGAAGCACTGTCAAGGATTTCGGGTCAATATTAAAGAGAAGGGTTGACGACCTCACTAAGGAACTGGGGTTCGATTCGAGTCAGGCAGAGCAATTCGCTAAAGAGTTGTTCTGCAAAACGTTACCTTCCGATATGGGGCCATTGTTCCTTGCGGGGAGAGCGGGTGTGAGTTATAATGACCTAGTCCAACAGGCCGCCACAGCCCTAGACACGCAGACGCGCGCAGGGACATCGGGCACTCAGTTGTCGCCATACGTAGAGGCGGTAAGTAAAGGCGAGGGAGCCAAGCCGAGTCACTGTGGCGCGGGTTCATCAGGCAGGAGGCAGCCCTCAGCGGCAAGTTCGAGCCACCCTGCGCGGGGTAACAACAGGGATCCGCGTAGGTGTTACTCCTGCGGGATGCGTGGGCACATACAGAGGGACTGTAAAGTCACTATTACGAGAGCATGAAAGCAGTCTCCTAGTGATGGTAGGCCTACTTTTGAGGTGAAAGTGGAAGGTGTGAGATTGACAGCTTTTGTTGATACAGGAAGCCAGGCAACGGTAATTAAAAAGTCAGCCTTCAGCAATTTTAAGTATGCACGTCTTCAACGTTGCGCAAAGACATTAACAGCAGTCAATGGGGAAAAGATTGAGATCGTAGGTCAAGGTACAGTTAATTTTGAGATTGATGGGGCATTGCAGCCTCACACATGTACGATCGTAGAGAACCTTGATTTTCCTGGTCACATCTTAATGGGAACTGATTTTCTGTCGCGATTTGATTATTCCTTGTCTGCTCAAAAAGGGGCTAGGAACTGCAGGTTGCAGTTGGGACAGACTTCCTACCCAGTGGAGATGATCGACCATCCCCCAGTTGTAGCTTCAATTAAGAGGAAGCTGAAATATAATGCGCACTATCCAAAATTGATTTTTAAGTCTCTTCCAGACACAGTTAAGAGGTCATGCGCATTGCATGCATTGACCAAACAGAGTTGCCCACCACATTCTGTTAAATTTATTAAAGTAGCCGTGGGACGTCACATACAACCAGGTACCACCCTTCAGGTGGCTGGGAGATGTGATAGTTTATTAATTCCTCATCACTTAGTTGTAGTGCTCGATAAAGGTGCACTCATTCCAGTTGTCAATCTTTCACATAAGACTTTTCGCTTCAGGGCAGGTGATAGGGTATCTCAGGGAACCATGGTGGAGGACACAGAAATCTTTCACCATGAGTCAGCTGAGACGCCAGCCGTCACTGCACAATGTAGTGCACTAAATATGTTGAACACTAAAACACCATCCAAAGTACAATACGAGACGAGAAATGTTGCACAGAATGTAGAGGAAGTGGAAAAATTAATTTCAGCACTTGATTTGCAACATGTTGCACAGGCGGATAGGAAGGCACTGAGAGGAGTTTTACGAAAATTCCCGAAATTGTTTGCGACAGAGGATGACCAGATTGGTCTCCTTGATAAGATCGAGCACACCATTCCAACTGGTGATCATTTGCCTGTGTACACGAGACAGTGGAGGTTGCCGGAACAGGCAAAGAACATTATCAGGGAGGAGTGCCAGAAAATGTTGAGACAGGGCGTGATAGAGCCTAGTACGTCACCGTGGCTCTCTCCTGTTGTGCTAGTTCGGAAACCGGACGGTAGTTATCGTTTCTGTGTTGACTACCGGAAGGTGAACGAACTAACTAAGGGTGATGTGTATCCGTTGCCCCGAATACAGGAGATAATAGATCAATTTGGTGCTGCTAAGTATTTCTCAACTCTTGACGCAAAATCGGCGTATTGGGCGATTCCGGTGGCAGAACAGGATAGGGAAAAAACAGCATTCTCGGATGGTAGGCACACTTATCAATTCCGTAGGATGCCGTTTGGTTTGAAGACAGCGCCTTCGTCGTTTCAGAGGGCCATCAACTTTATCCTTAGTCCGGTACTGGGTAGGCATTCTTTAGCGTACCTGGATGATGTTGTGATATATTCCAGGACGTTTGAGGAACACCTACAGGACTTGACTGAGACTTTGAAGTTGTTAGATCAGGCAGGTTTCAGGCTGAATGTTCAGAAGTGCACCTTGGCGGCTCAGAAATTCAAATTTCTGGGGTTCCAGGTGTGCCCAGACGGTATCCGACCTGACCCAGATTCTTGCCGCGCCATTGCTGACATGCCTACTCCAAGGACAGCAAAGGACGTGCGTAGGTTTTTGGGGGCGGCCGGATATTTTCGTCGTCACATTGAAGGTTTCGCTGGCATTTCAGCACCCCTGACTGATCTGACAAAGAAAAATGCGAAGTTTGTGTGGAAATCAGAACATGACGAGGCCTATCGCAAACTGAAAGACCAACTAATCACGACACCGGTATTGGCTATTCCTGATTTTGAGAAAGAGTGGGAAGTGCACACTGACGCCAGCGGTATTGCTATTGGCGGGTGCTTAATTCAGCGAGACGCAGATAATTTACCCCATCCAGTAGCCTATTTCAGTAGGAAGGTCAAAGGACCTGAAGTTCGGTATTCAGCTACGGATCGGGAGGCACTGGCAGTAGTAGAATCAGTTAGGTATTTCGAGCCTTACCTATTTCAGCGGCATTTTGTAATCTACACAGACCATCGAGCGTTAACACACATATTTAAGAAGCGAACAAAATGCCCACGAATGTCACGCTGGTCTCACGAACTTTCGGCCCACTCATTCCAGATCTTGTACAAGCCTGGTCCAGCACATGTTGTGCCAGATACGCTAAGTAGAAATATAGCGGCAGTACAGATTAATGAAAACATTGAAACCATTCCATCGGATAAAATGAGAGAATACCAGATGAACGAGCCGAGATGGAAAGAGATTATTGAGTATTTAGAGGGAGGAAAATACCCGAAAAAGAAAAAGAATTTACCTATACATGATTTTGAGATGAAACAGGGCGTCCTGTATTATGTTAATAGCCAGAATGATAGGGCAGTATTTCAGCTAGTTATTCCGGACGCGTTGCGGTCATCAGCGTTAAAGCTTGCGCATGCTTCAAAAATTGCAGGGCATCCGGGGATCTTTAAAACCCACTTAAAAGCAAAGTCTCTATTTTATTTTCCAGGATTACTTTCTGAGGTAATCAATTTCGTGAAGTCGTGCCCTCGTTGCCAGAGGAGGAAAGGTACCCTTAAGGTACAAGCCCCACTTCAGGAATTTCCTGAAATTCGTGAACCGTTAGATCGTGTGGGGGCCGATCTGATTGATTTACACCACAGTCATGCGGGTAACAGATATGTGTTGGTGCTAGTTGACCATCTGTCTAGATACACTACACTAGTTGCATTACCTCAGAAGGATTCTCGTACGGTTGCAGATGCGTTCTTGCGTAGGTTCGTTACTGTATTCGGACCTCCTAAAGTTTTAGTCTCTGACCGGGGTCAAGAATTCAATGGGAATATATTTAGAGAAGTTTGTAAGATTTTAGAGACAACTTCGGCTTTTACAACGGCCTACCACCCACAAGCAAACGGAATGACGGAACGGACTAATCGTTCAGTCAAGGATATGCTTGCAATCCTTGCTGAACATGATGCAAACACCTGGGATGAACACCTACCCTATGTTCAGTTCGCCTTGAATACTGCCATCCACCAATCAATTAACACCCAACCACTTCATTTGTTTACTGGTAATTCATGCAATTTCCCCTCAGGTCTGCTTAACATACATAATGTTGCATACGGGGAGGACTATCCTTCAGAGGTCCTTGGAAAAATGAGAAATGCATGGAATATTGCAGCTGAAGCGTCCAAGAAGGCACGGACTCGGTATGCTCATTTTTATGACAAGAAAGTGCGCCCTCTTGAGCTGAAGGAAGGAAGCCTCGTATTGAGAGTGAATGAGGCTGCGCCCGCCAATCAGAGCAGGAAACTAGCTCCGAGGTGGCGAGGACCCTATAGAGTAATTAAAAGGGCGGGGCCGGTTAATCTTGTTATAAAAGGAGTGTTCGAGGACCAGGTGGAAAGGACAATTCATGTGAATAAATTGAAACATCATCATGCTAGAGAGGAATTAGAACTGCCTTCAGCGGGTCTAGTTCCTGACTCAGCAGTGCTGACTCATGGCTTCACCGACGAGTCAGAAGATGAGGATGACCCTCTGTCATCGCTCATCAGTAGTCAGGTGCAGTCTCGCCACCCCATGGTGACGAGATCTCGCGCTATACAGTAAAGTAACTTCCTTGGTTAGTATAATTTAGTATTCATTAGATTTTCCTGTAAAGGCAATGAGATGTACTATGTCTATACTTGACTCAGGTAGCAACTTTTACCGTGCTCTGGGGTTCCACCTCCACCAAACCCAGAGTATATCTATGCTTCCGCTGTGTTGTGTCTGTCTGTTCCCAGGTCTGATTGGTACACCGACCCAGTTGTTCCAGCCACACGTGAACCCTTGTCTGTAAAGACCGAGGGGGGAGGCACGTTACACAAAGCCCTCCCCCCACCAGACCCAGTAACCCATACATCAGTTACTTTGGGGATGAGTGACTGTCCAAGAGTCACCCGGCCGACGCCTCACGTCACTAACGAGGTTGTCAGGGCCAGCGAGCTGTCCACATTATAGCAGTCACCGGAGGTGCCATACAACGCCGGGGTAGCTGTCTCGAGATCACCACTACCCACCTGCTGCGTCATCAAGACTGCAGCCATTCCAGCAGTGTTGGAGGAGAGGTCAAGAAATGGAAAGCACGTAGCAGTACTCAAGAATTTCGCCGGAAGATTAATGATTACGTCATCTGAAGTAACAAGAAAGCGGAAGTAAGGCGGTCACAGGTGGAAGGCACGGTTTCCCTACAGAGTACCGGGACTCGCCAATAGAAGGTCGCAAAATTGTCTCCTTTGGCCTAAAGTCGGCGGTACGAGGGTATACACAGTTGGTGTTTACGGCCTAGTAACCTGGTGACATTAAGAAACGCCTGAGATGACGTGAGCAATGATGGAAGACGAGATTCACCTGTTCTGCAAACAAGCAACCCGCCTCTACGACCTTCTGACACCACTCCTGCTAAGAGACACTGTTGGTACATCCATTTCTGCTCTGCTGTGGTCATCTGCGCCGTCAAGTTTAACATCAAGACTGCCGTGTGAACTGTGATTGATATGAAGGCGTGTGGACTGTCGAGAGCAAGATTAATGGCCGAAGTAACAGTATTCTACAGCTGTCACTTGGCACTCCGCTCTACTACACTCTGTCGTCATTCAAGAGTACCGGATGGGAGTACAAGAGGACCAGGTATTGATGTCTACACATGAGAAGAAGCAAGATCGACACCGTCATCGTCAGCGACTACATTCAGCATCCAGCAGCATCGATTTTTTTTTTCGATTACTCAATATGAACAATTGATACAAACAACAAAGTTGGCTCTGAACATCTGTGTAAAGAACATCTGGACACTTTTGTTTAAATGTTGAAAAACAGAGTTAGAATCAATACTTTATAAATGTTGAAAAACAGATTTAAAATAATTCTGGTATAATATATGAAAATTTTACTCTATAAATTGGTCAGTAATCAAAATCGAAGCCCCTGTGTAATTGTCTCAGCCCAGAACAAACGGTTATGGAAAATTATGTTGTGCTATTTTTTTCAGAATGTTTGAACACAGGAGAGGCGGACCAATATAAACATTGACACTTCTAGTGAGTGAGAACACTTGGCTGTACAGTCAGCTGAAACCTGTGATATAGTATAGGAATTTTTTTTTTATATTTTTAGATACATGAAATAAACGTTAGGTGTGTTCCTTAACATGTCAAGGTTGACATTGATGGGGAGTGGGTAGTACACGGATGTGAACTTGATAGTTCCGTAGTACGCTCCCGGATGACTGAAAGTTCAGTCTGATGATATAACTTTAATGTTTGTTTGAGCACGGTGTGGCCGGCTCTAGAGGACACATGGACTTGGCTAGTGAAGAGCCAAGAGAGTTTAATAGCTAGTTTTTGATGGTAGAGTAGGGACATGTTATTTAGCTATGTCAGTAAGGATAGGATGTATGTTTCCTGATGTTAGAGGATTGCTGTCAGTTGACAGCTGAGAAATTTATGAAATATGAACATGTTTATTATGATGTTGGACTATTATTTGTCGAATTTTATTAGTTAGGTTAGCTTTTGTTTGGGGCATGAGTTGAATTGTGGGTTTGGATACTAAACCTCGTGATTTTTTAACAAATTAACAAGGTTTACTAAGTGCTTGTGCGGGGGGGTTGTAACAAACTAGGCTGTTGTAAGAATTATCCAGAGTGGTTTATCGACAAAAGAGAATGGGAAGCTGAGCCGCATGGTGACCTGACCCCCAGGGGGATTCGCTGTGGAAATAACCGACGCTTTGTTCATAGCTGCGTATAATGAATCATCCTATAGTATTCAGTAATTTAGAGAAATTAGCCTTTATTCATTTTGCATTAAAATTGTATTGTATAATAGTACTGGATACAATATCAAGAGTATTCTAATTATTGAGTTTAAGTCACCATCAGTGACGTCACGAATCAGATCTAACTTCTAAGGCGGAGTGACCGGCGGTCATAGGTCAGCAGGGTTGACAGGTCAAATATTTCTCAAAGTTTTAATAACCATTTTTGTGATCGGGAACAGCTCTGCCGTTAGATGTTTGTAATTTAATTCAGTAAAATAATTCAACCAGTCTGGATCAATTCAGTACAAACAGAGTTTAATTGTTATAACTTAACCTTGCTAAAGTAACTGGGTAAGCGATGCGGAACAATACAATGTTCTAGTCTGGGGTAGACCAGACAAGAGAGAGATCAGTGTGATCTGCCGAGCAGCTGGGAGAGGTCAAACATCTTACCTCTCCCCAAGACCAGCCCAACACCTAGAGCTGGAAAACATAGAGGTATAGTTGCTATGGTTATGTATAGAAATAGTCTCATTTGCCACTCAGGTCAAGTAGGGAGTGTTAAAGTGATAGGGAGTGAACATTTTTAGATTTTGTTTTAGTTTTCTTTTAATAAATTAAATTTGTTAATAATTTGCATTTTTATTGTCTCCATTTGGTTATGTGTATACTTGTCCTGGTCACGTGGTCCACACGAGGCAGAGTTGTATTGGGCGCCGATTCTAACATCGAATCGGAATTATCATTACCGCGTAATTTATTCCACACTCAAGGTCATCGTATATAGTGGGGATCAAGCCCCAAGGTTGATTAATTAGCGTGATCGATCCAGACCTCGATCATTGCTCTGTAGAGCTGGTCTGGTGGTGGCAGCATAGAGGCGACTCTAGGGTTTTGCTCAGAGCTTAGGTCACGTCATACTGGGTGTAGAATCCTAAGTCGGTCAATCGTCTTAGGACCACGTGGCGTGGAGTTGGCTTTGGTAAAAGTTTTGGAGTCCCTTGGTAGAGAATAAAAAAGTAAGAATACGGGTAGAGGGAGTAGAAGGTAGAGAAGTAAAGAGAGAGGAACCTGAACCCGTGTTACATGTTGGGTATAAAAGAACGTAATTTCAAACTGCGAATACGTGCAGAGAGCCAGAATTTGGATCCAAAATATGGCTCAGGCCTCGAAAATAGGATATTAGGGATATTTTGAAAACTGCAGGGAGGTTTGGGACAAATATGACCAAACGCCGCTTTCAGTACTTGGCATATGTTGGGTATAAAAAAGTCGCAATTTCAGACAGCGAATACGTCTTGAGAGCCAGAATTTGGCTCTAAAATATGGCTCAGGCCTCGAAATTGGGATATTTGACATATTTCGAAAACTGCAGGGGAGTTTGTGCAAAATGTGACTCACTGCTGCTTTTAGGACTTGACATATGTTGGGTATAAAAAGTCGTAATTTCAAACTGCGAATACGTGCATAGAGCCAGAATTTGGCTCCAAAATATGGCTCAGGCCTCGAAATTGGGATGTTTGGGATATTTTGAAAACAGCAGGGGAGTTTGTGTAAAATGTGACTCACTGCCGCTTTCAGTACTTGGCATATGTTGGGTATAAAAAGTCGAAATATCAAACTGGGAACACGTGCAGAGAGCCAGAATTTGACTCCAAAATATGGCTGAGGCCTCGAAATTGGGATATATAGGATATTTCAAAAACTGCATAGAGGTCTGGGACAAATGTGACCAAACGCCGCTTTCAGTACTGGCATATGTTGGGTATAAAAAGTCGTAATTTCAAACTGCGAATACGTGCAGAGAGCCAGAATTTGGATCCAAAATATGGCTCAGGCCTCGAAATTGGGATATTTTGAATATTTTGAAAACTGCAGGGGAGTTTGTGCAAAATGTGACTCTGCCGCTCTCAGTACTTAGCATATGTTGGGTATAAAAAGTCGTAATTTCAAACAGCGAATACGTGCAAAGAGCCAGAATTTGGCTCCAAAATATGGCTCAGGCCTCGAAATTGGGATGTTTGGGATATTTTGAAAACTTTAAGGAGGTTTGGGACAAATGTGACCAAATGCCGCTTTCAGTACTTTGCATATGTTGGGAATAAAAAGTTGTAATTTCAAACAGCGAATACGTGCAGAGAGCCAGAATTTGGCTCCAAAATATGGTTCATGCCTCGAAATTGGGAAGTTTGGGATATTTTAAAAACTGCAGGGGAGTTTGTGCAAAATGTGACTCACTGACGCTTTCAGTACTTGGCATATGTTGGGTATAAAAAGTCATAATATCAAACTGCGAATACATGCAGAGAGCCAGAATTTGGCTCCAAAATATGGCTCAGGCCTCGATATTGTAATGTTCGGGATATTTTGAAAACTGCAAAGAGGTTTGGGACAAATGTGACCAAACGCCGCTTTCAGTACTACGCATATGTTGGGTATAAAAAAGTCGTAATTTCAAACTGCGAATACGTGCAGAGAGCCAGAATTTGGCTTCAAAATTTTACTCAGGCCTCGAAATTGGGATGTTTTGGATATTTTGAAAACTACAGGGGAGTTTGTGAAAAATGTGGTTCACTGCCGCTTTCAGTACTTGGCATATGTTGGGTATAAAAAGTCGTAATATCAAACTGCGAATACGTGCAGAGAGCTAGAATTTGGCTCCAAAATATGAATCAGGCCTCGAAAATTGGATATTAGGGATATTTTGAAAACTACAGGGAGGTTTGGGACAAATGTGACCAAAACCGCTTTCAGTACTTGGCATATGTTGGGTATAAAAAATCTAAATTTCACACTGCGATTACGTGCAGAGAGCCAGAATTTGGCTCCAAAATAGTGCTCAGGCCTCGAAATTGGGATGCTTGGGATATTTTGAAAACTGCAGGGGGGATTAGGACAAATGTGACCAAACGCAGCTTTCAGTACTTGGCATATGTTGGGTATAAAAGAACGTAATTTCAAACTGCGAATACGTGCAGAGAGCCAGAATTTGGATCCAAAATATGGCTCAGGCCTCGAAATTGGGATATTTTGAATATTTTGAAAACTGCAGGGGAGTTTGTGCAAAATGTGACTCTGCCGCTCTCAGTACTTGGCATATGTTGGGTATAATAAGTCTGAATTTCAAACTGCGAATACGTGCAGAGAGCCAGAATTTGGCTCCAAAATATGGCTCAGGCCTCGAAAATAGGATATTAGGGATATTTTGAAAACTGCAGGGAGGTTTGGGACAAATATGACCAAACGCCGCTTTCAGTACTTGGCATATGTTGGGTATAAAAAAGTCGCAATTTCAGACTGCGAATACGTGCAGAGAGCCAGAATTTGGCTCTAAAATATGGCTCAGGCCTCGAAATTGGGATATGTGACATATTTCGAAAACTGCAGGTGAGTTTTTGCAAAATGTGACTCACTGCCGCTTTCAGGACTTGACATATGTTGGGTATAAAAAGTCGTAATTTCAAACTGCGAATACGTGCATAGAGCCAGAATTTTGCTCAGGCCACGAAATTGGGATGTTTGGGATATTTAGAAAACTGCAGGGGGGTTTGGGACAAATATGACCAAACGGCGCTTTCAGTACTTGCCATATGTTCCGTATAAAAAGTCGTAATTTCAAACTGCGAATACGTGCAGAGTGCCAGAATTTGGGTCCAAAATATGGCTCATGCCTCGAAATTTAGATATTTGGTATATTTTAAAAACTGCAGGGAGGTCTGGGACATATGTGACCAAACGCCGCTTTCAGTACTTCGCATATGTTGGGTATAAAAAGTCGTTATTTCAAACTGCGAATACGTGCAGAGAGCCAGAATTTGGATTCAAAATATGGCTCAGGCCTCGAAACTGGGATATTTTGAAAACTGCAGGGTAGTTAGTGCAAAATGTGACTCTGCCGCTTTCAGTACTTGGCATATGTTGGGTATAAAAAGTCGTAATTTCAAACTGCGATTACGTGCAGAGAGCCAGAATTTGGCTCCAAAATATGGCTCAGGCCTCGAAATTAGGATATTAGGGATATTTTGAAAACTGCAGGGAGGTTTGGGACAAATGTGACCAAACGCCGCTTTCAGTACTTGGCATATGTTTTGTATAAAAGGACGTAATTTCAAACTGCGAATACGTGCAGAGAGCCAGAATTTGTCTCCAAAATATGGCTCAGGCCTCGAAATTGGGATATTTTGGATATTTTGAAAACTGGAGGGAATTTTGTGCAAAATGTGACTCACTGCCGCTTTCAGTACTTGTCATATGTTGGGTATAAAAAGTCTGAATTTCAAACTACGAATACGTGCAGAGAGCCTGAATTTGGCTCCAAAATATGATTCAATCCTCGAAATTGGGATGTTTAGGATATTTTGAAAACAGCAGGGGGGGGAATAGGCCAAATGTGACAAAACGCCGCTTTCAGTACTTGGCATATGTTGGGTATAAAAAGATGTAATTTCAAACTGCGAATACGTGCAGAGAGCCAGAATTTGGCTGCAAAATATGGCTCAGGCCTCGAAATTGGGATATTTGGCATATTTCGAAAACTGCAGGGGAGTTTTTGAAAAATGTGACTCACTGCCGCATTCAAGACTTGACATATGTTGGGTATAAAAAGTCGTAATTTCAAACTGCGAATACGTGCATAGAGCCAGAATTTTGCTCAGGCCACGAAATTTGGGATGTTTTGGATATATTGAAAACTGCAGGGGGGTTTGCGACAAATATGACCAAACGCCGCTTTCAATACTTGCCATATGTTTCGTGTAAAAAGTCGTAATTTCAAACTACGAATACGTGCAGAGAGCCAGAATTTGGCTCCAAAATATGGCTCAGGCCTCGGTATTGGGATGTTTGGGATCTTTTGAAAACTGCAGGGAGGTTTGGGACAAATGTGACCAAACGCCGCTTTCAGTACTTGGCATATGTTGGGTATATCTTGAGGTTATCTTGAGATGATTTCGGGGCTTTAGTGTCCCCGCGGCCCGGTCCTCGACCAG
This sequence comes from Procambarus clarkii, assembly GCF_040958095.1. Taxonomy (NCBI): domain Eukaryota; kingdom Metazoa; phylum Arthropoda; class Malacostraca; order Decapoda; family Cambaridae; genus Procambarus; species Procambarus clarkii. The sequence goes on from NC_091179.1 coordinate 36,691,648, forward strand.
GCCTCCACCCCCAGGAAGCAGCCCGTGACAGCTGACCAACACCCAGGTACCTAATTTACTGCTAGGTAACAGCCCAGCAAACACAAATCATCTACACAACGTTCGCCTATCTCTTCCCATAGGTGTGGGAATGATTTGCATTGAGAATGGTGCAGGAAAGCCTTTGAGAAACTTTTACTCAAAAAATCCAAACACAAAGGTTTAATTATAAATTGTTTTTCTACAATTATTTTCTTCCAAATGTAAAACAAATAGTTTTTACATGTTTAAATATAAAATTTATGGTGTTTTTTTGTAAAATTCATTAATAAATTGTGAATGATATATATTGGCTGAGTGAAACCTTTAAAATCCATTTAGTTATAATTTGAACAGAAAAAAGTATTTTTCCAAATTTTCTAAAAATTGCTCTTTTTAATACAATTTGACTCCTTATACATTCCACTAAACACTATATCATGTTTAAATATATAATTTATGTATTATTCTCTAAAATAATTTATATAAATTATATAAGTTGCTGGAAAGTGGTGTTAAAGATTCTGAAAACATTTTGTTGTGTTAATATGTTCTTATTAACTATGTCTCAAGTTCACAGTTTATCAAACAAGAATATTAACATTCGTCAACTCTTAAAATCTTATATGTTATCTTGCTGGTGCAAAAAAGGGTGAATCTGTAGGAACAGCTATAGTATCTATATATCACAAATGGTGTTTTCCCTAACTCAAACAATGTAGGGTTTATTATTCTACACATATTTCTAATGACTCTTAGATGTTTACATTCTCTGAAGTATAATTGTGAAGGCTGTGTCCATCACTCTCAACACAGATTCTTAAACTCGTCTCTGCAGGTTCAACTATATAATTAGTTTCCATTTTGAATTTCCATGGACATTTGTATCCAAAATGAAACCAATGTGGTTTCCTTCAGCGCCTTCAGCCAGCACATTTGCTCATTCATTTCCACAGATTCCAACAAGGTAGGGGATTTACAGAAATTTGTATATTCATATTGTTATATATTAAAAATATGAATGCAGTTCAATATGATAAGACAAATACATGAGTTTATGATAAATTCGTTTTCTGTGATATACCATTGATATGCTCTTTTTTTCTTTAAACGGCAGACTAAACTAAAGTGCTCACATCAACAGATTTGATGTATAAATGGTCAACGCTCAACAGAGTTAGTATAAATGTATTAGTATAAATCTTACTTGTCTCATTGTTAATTCACATTCAATGTCAACTTGTGGTTGCATTGTACAAGGCCAACACAGATGATCGAAGGAAATTAACTCTGCTCTAGTTCCATGAAGTTGCTATTTGGTCTTTACTCAATGCATTGTACATGCATTGTACAAGGCCAACACAGATGATCGAAGGAAACTAACTCTGCTCTAGTTCCATGAAGTTGCTATTTGGTCTTTATTGAAATTTGACAAGGCAGAGTGGCCTGCAACAACTACACCATCTCCACATCTAGTTCATGCTCCAGACATAAATCATGACACTGGTCCTGTGTATCCTGCTGCTGACCCGTCAACACCTGGCCCGTCGGGTGTGAGGCGCCCTCTCTTCACGTCTACACCTAGTGCTGAAGCTGAATCTGATGAAGATAATTCATATTCCACATTAGTGTTTGAAAACAATAGTGAGAGCGACGATTCAGACAGTAGTTTATTGCCAACCCAGAGACAACAGCGACGTGTTGTTATAGCAGAGACTCGCCTGAACTATAAATTGAAACATGAGCTGGTAAAAATCCCCAAACGTCGCAGGTGTGAAGTGTGTTCAAAGTCGGGTATCAGGAAGGAAACTGGTATAGCGTGCAAGACATGCGATGTTCCACTTTGCGTCATACCTTGTTACACCACTTATCACAGGAAAAGGGTGTATTGGGTGGACAAGAAATAACCACCTACATCAGCTTCACTCCACCTAGGAACATCTGTTGAGCAACTTCAGGAATCAGTACCTGAAGGAGGTGGAGTGGAGATAAAATGCTCAACTTATTTTACTACAATCGTCTTTGCTTTGGTAAGTACACATAATTGTCTTAGATTGTTTCAGTATTGTAGTCTATTTTCTTAGGAATATTTTGATACCTAAATGAGAACTGTAGCACGAAAACTAAAGTAAGTATACATGAAACAAGAGAAACTTTTTTTGTGGGTGTTGCGGGTGTGAGTTGGAGTGTCAAGAGCGGGTTCCGGTTGTGTGTTTTCCGTCATCTCTACAGCTGTGAATTCCAAGGAATTGTATTTGATATGCATATGTCTGTGTAGGGAATTTTATTCCGAACACTATACAAAAAAAAACGGTGTGAAACAAGTATAAACTTGAAAAACATGAGCAAAGTAAAAACTTTTGACGCTCACGGGTACAAACACGCGTAAGATTTTATTCGCCGCAAATTTATTTGACGCTGTGTTGGCCAACTCTACCCATGTTCTTATAGAACTTTCTATTGCGAACACATTGCTATAAAAATGAAATACGTAGCTTCAGAAATAATGTCAGGACAGTGAAATCAGTATAAACATTCAAAGCCCTGCATCACACCAGTGTCGTCCCTGCTGAAATCACGGCTAATGCTTCGCCCAGTTCCCACACTCGTGCGGGTCACCCGATACCATAATTAGACATTGATAGGCAAATGTCTGGGTGGGGAATTTTATTGTGAGTTCAGTGATATCAAAATGAGCGCTGTAGGATGACTGTGAGGCTGGCAACAAACGAAAGAGTATGAACATTTACTTCCTGTTTGGGTGTCACGGCGAGTCATCTTCGTGTTTATTTACTTCGTGGTGGGATACCAAATGCTTCGGTGACATTTTATGCATATGATCTTGTAGAGAATTTTATTGCCAACGCATTGATACTAAAATGAAAAACGTAGCTCGAGAATTGAGATTAGCAGCGTGAAAAGATTATAAACTTTTTTGTGTTTACGCTTGAGCACAACCCGCTTGTTTTTCCAGCTAGTGCCGCGCGCACTAAAGTGTGCATTATACACACCATAATGCACCAGTACACACCATAAGGCACCAGAACACACACCATAAGGCACCAGTACACACCATAATGCACCAGTACACACCATAATGCACCAGTACACACCATAATGCACCAGTACACACCATAAGGCACCAGTACACAATAAGGCACCAGTACACACAATAATGCACCAGTACACACCATAAGGCACCAGTACACTCCATACGGCACCAGTACGCACCATAAGGCACTAGAACACACCATAAGGCACCAGTACACACCATAAAGCACCAGTATACACCATAAGGCCCCAGTACACACCATAAGGTACGAGTACACACTATAAGGCACCATCAGTACACACCTACAGGTATTTGTTTCTGGTGTGGTGCTCATGGGATCTGTTACAACCTTCTAGGAAGCTTTTAGGGTCAGGATTGACATTACAGTGCAGCGTTTTATATATATAAAATACACATGAGAGTATGTGCAAGGACTTAATATCTAACATATTCAGAGATTTGAGTAAGGGGTCCATATATACTGCCCGGTTGCCTGAAATGCTATATGCCTACTATATTGGCTTTAGGTATTGTATGCACTAGCTCTATCTATAAATCCAACATTATGTTTGTAAATCAACTATGTATGTACTTTCCTGAATAAAATTGACTTTACTCTACACTTATATGCTCTGTGGATTTGTTATCCCTTATCGTTTGGGAGAAAAAAAAATGACTAATACGTTCGGCGAATGACTTTGACTTCAACTTCACTTTGACTTCGTTCATGTCATCGTATTTTCCGTAATATATAAAGGTTATGACAATGCAATTATATTATTGTGTGCAAATAATTTGGAAATTTCATGTACCCTAAGAATAGTAAAATAAAGAATAAGAATAATTAAATAATTGTTGTAGTAAATTGTCACACGTTCATCATACGCAAACGAACACACAGTTTGGAGCGTCAGTACAACAAGACCGCCGCCATTTTAAAACACGGCTTCGAATGTAAGTAATGTTTTTCTCGTACTAACACTGTGTTATGCAATAGATTAGGTCTTGAATTCACAAATTTAGTTGTTACATCTGACAGAGTATGTTAGACGGTGTAATGCTGGTCCATGTTGACGTATTTGTGGGCTTGGTTGGTTTACATGTGATGGCACACAATATCGGCACCCCACAACATGCTGTTGAAGTTGGAATGCATGGCATAGGCTCCTCACACAATGTTCTTTATGTGGTCCTCAGGTGATAGTTTTCTATTTAGAACCACCCCTAGATCTCTTTCTTTATCAGAATTCCTTAAAGATTTCTCACATGGTTTTCCTAATGATAGATTGTGGGCTGTAAGGGACAGGTGGGATGTATGGATTAGTTGATAATAGTTCCAGTCCACCTGTAGACAGGGATCTCACATCAGCTTGTATATTATACAAGGATAAGATTTGATAAATTCAGTTATTTGACTGAACACTGGCTCTGTTTAAATCAGAGATTTAAACATACATAGTCTAACCTAGCTCCTTTCTTTTTTACCTAGCCTAACCTAGCTTTTTTTCCCAAGCCGGTCTATGGCCCATGTTTTTTTTCGATGCCTCAGTGGTCCATGCACATGTCCGTTCAAGGGGATTAAATAGCCGTTCTATGGCCCCAGGGTTTTACGAACTTCTTTTTCCCAAGCCGGTCTATGGCCCGTGTTTTTTTTTATGCCTCAGTGGTCCATGCACAGGTCCGTTCAAGGGGATTAAATAGCCATTCTATGGCCCCAGGGTTTTCTCAAATTTTCTTTCATAGCCGATCTATGGCCCCTGGGTTTTACGAACTTTTTTTCCCAAGCCGGTCTATGGCCCCTGGGTTTTACGAACTTTTTTTCCCAAGCCGGTCTATGGCGTGTATGTTAAATAAACCAAATTTTTCACTTTTGACAATTGAGCACCTGCTACATCCTGATTCTAGGGAGGAAAGGAATATAATATAATATCTAATATATCTATCTGTGTGAAATAGATTAAATCCATTTATTTGATATTCAGCTAATAGTTCTGTATTTTCTACATTCATCCATGTTTTGGTAAGTGCAATAATATGTATTGTTTCATTGCAGATTAGAGATTCAAGATAGTTCTAGATTTCCGAAGTACTGAAACGCGCGCCATACAGGCTTGGTGGATCTAGGTGCAAGGTAAAATTATTTACATTTACTTTTGTATTTATATGCATATATGCATTTATATGCATTATTCTCTAGAATAATAGATCTCGTAATAATTTTGCAAAAATAGTGGCATTTACTATTTTAAAAAGCTCGGGTGCAGGGGGGGGGGGGTTGTGTAAAAGCCTGGTTTGTGCCTCGGAGAGGCTATGGGATCCAGTAAGATCGTCCTTCCTTTCCTCCCTAGAATCTGGATGTAGCAGGTGCTCAATTGTCAAAAGTGAAAAATTGGTTTTGTCTTCCGAATGCACCATATCTGTAATTTTTCTAATAATCTTTTAAAAATAGTAAATGCCACTATTTTTGCAAAATTATTACGAGATCTATTATTCTAATAAGAGTTTGATAAAATACAGTAGACTGCCTACTGGTTTTACCTGTAATAAGGTTTGATACAGATGATTATCCGTTCCAGGGGATTAAATAGCCGTTCTATGGCCCCAGGGTTTTCTCAAATTTTCTTTCATAGCCGGTCTATGGCCCCTGGGTTTTACGAACTTTTTTTCCCAAGCCGGTCTATGGCCCCTGGGTTTTACGAACTTTTTTTCCCAAGCCGGTCTATGGCGTGTATGTTAAATAAACCAAATTTTTCACTTTTGACAATTGAGCACCTGCTACATCCAGATTCTAGGGAGGAAAGGAATATAATATAATATCTAATATATCTATCTGTGTGAAATAGATTAAATCCATTTATTTGATATTCAGCTAATAGTTCTGTATTTTCTACATTCATCCATGTTTTGGTAAGTGCAATAATATGTATTGTTTCATTGCAGATTAGAGATTCAAGATAGTTCTAGATTTCCGAAGTACTGAAACGCGCGCCATACAGGCTTGGTGGATCTAGGTGCAAGGTAAAATTATTTACATTTACTTTTGTATTTATATGCATATATGCATTTATATGCATTATTCTCTAGAATAATAGATCTCGTAATAATTTTGCAAAAATAGTGGCATTTACTATTTTAAAAAGCTCGGGTGCAGGGGGGGGGGTTGTGTAAAAGCCTGGTTTGTGCCTCGGAGAGGCTATGGGATCCAGTAAGATCGTCCTTCCTTTCCTCCCTAGAATCTGGATGTAGCAGGTGCTCAATTGTCAAAAGTGAAAAATTGGTTTTGTCTTCCGAATGCACCATATCTGTAATTTTTCTAATAATCTTTTAAAAATAGTAAATGCCACTATTTTTGCAAAATTATTACGAGATCTATTATTCTAATAAGAGTTTGATAAAATACAGTAGACTGCCTACTGGTTTTACCTGTAATAAGGTTTGATACAGATGATTATCCGTTCCAGGGGATTAAATAGCCGTTCTATGGCCCCAGGGTTTTCTCAAATTTTCTTTCATAGCCGGTCTATGGCCCCTGGGTTTTACGAACTTTTTTTCCTAAGCCGGTCTATGGCCCCTGGGTTTTACGAACTTTTTTTCCCAAGCCGGTCTATGGCGTGTATGTTAAATAAACCAAATTTTTCACTTTTGACAATTGAGCACCTGCTACATCCAGATTTTAGGGAGGAAAGGAATATAATATAATATCTAATATATCTATCTGTGTGAAATAGATTAAATCCATTTATTTGATATTCAGCTAATAGTTCTGTATTTTCTACATTCATCCATGTTTTGGTAAGTGCAATAATATGTATTGTTTCATTGCAGATTAGAGATTCAAGATAGTTCTAGATTTCCGAAGTACTGAAACGCGCGCCATACAGGCTTGGTGGATCTAGGTGCAAGGTAAAATTATTTACATTTACTTTTGTATTTATATGCATATATGCATTTATATGCATTATTCTCTAGAATAATAGATCTCGTAATAATTTTGCAAAAATAGTGTCATTTACTATTTTAAAAAGCTCGGGTGCAGGGGGGGGGTGGGTTGTGTAAAAGCCTGGTTTGTGCCTCGGAGAGGCTATGGGATCCAGTAAGTTCAGTAGAACTTCGGTTTCAACCCTTTTACCCTGTTGTAGCTCAGTCGATTAAGGCAGTGTCTGGGATGCTCCCAGACGCAGGTTCGAATCCTCGTCACGGCCCTTGTGGATTTGTTCATTTGATGCATCACGTTATTGTGATCTGTGTGTGTAATTCTTCACTTGCTACAGCAACAGGAATGTGTGTGTATGTATTTGTGTTGTTGAATATGACCGAAAGTGTAAGATTAATGATTCTAACACAAATCGTCTGAATATTTGTTTTTCTTCACTGTCGAGAGTAGTTAAAAAAATTTACTCGAGTTTATTTTCACACTTTATTTATGGTCCTTAAGTCCCTCTCCTTAATGCTGCTGCTGTTTCTCGCATCTTTGCATCGCTTGTATGTTTGGGGGTTTGGCCTCTTGCTATATATTGATTCCATTTGTGTGTGTTTGGGTCTCAGGCCCTCTCGCAATTTCTGTTGAACAAACCCCTTTTCCTAGTTCTGCATCTCTCCTTTGGTACAAATTTTGTTGTGCTTTTATCATATATTTCACAAAACTTGACATACATTTCATTTACTTCATGTCCTATCAGCAAGTGTTTGTCAAATTCTTTAAGGAAAGTTTATCATCCTGATTGCAGATCTCTAGCGCTATTATGTCAACTTCTTGTGGATTCGCAATCATTATTTAATTTACCTTTAGGTGTTCTTTCACCAGCACAGCAACACTGTACCTCTCGTAACCAGTTTAAGATAAAAACTAAGTACTAACTAATTAACTCAATGTAACCTACCTTACCCCCAAAATGTCAACCCATGTCTTCTATTTTAAACAATGCTGTTTTGTTGACCAAATTGTATTTTTGTTTTTTTCTGCAATGTTTCCCCCCCCCCCCCACCACTCTACCACCACATTGAGTTTAGTAGCTCTGTGCACGTCAGGTGCTGTTTAATATACAGACCTACTCCTCCATTTGACCTAGTTTCTCTATCACATCTATATCACTTTGTGCTTTAGCCCTGGTGGAGCTTGGTCCACCAGGCTGTTGTTTGGAGTGGCCCGCAGATCCACATACAGTCTGCATATGATATACAGTCTGTTGATCAATTAAACTACAGTAGTTAGTTTTTATCATCCGAATGCACCAATATGTGTTCATTCTTCCCAGATGAAGGAACTAGGTAATATTCATCATCTGAATGCACCATCTGATGCTTTAACACACTCATGATACACGAGAGGTTTAAAAAACTTTTAAAACTTTTTGACCTATGTATTTAAAAGCAATTCTAAAGTTAAAAAGTGTAGCATAGGCCCCTCGCAGAATGTTCTTAATATGATCCTCAGGTTATAGTTTTCTATCTAAAACCACCCCTAGATCTCTTTCTTGATCAGAATTCTTTATAGATCTCTGTGGCTCGATCATAGAAACTGCTCTAAATCCTTGTTGGCCTGGATTGTGGAGGTCATTGGTCTCTATAAAACTAGTAATCTGACTCCTGATCACTCTCAAATAATTTTATTATGTGGGATGTTAGTGCAACTGGTCTATAATTCTTTGCCAATGCTTGTGTTGTGTTGTGTTGTTTTGGTAGTGATGTGCAATGTGTTGTTTTGGTAGTGATTCGTCCAGTTCTGGTAGTAGTGCGGTTGTTGTGTAGTGTAGTACTTGTGTGCTTGTTAATGACTTGTATTCCAGTCTTGTGGGTATCTCCTTTCCCCTACGGGCCAACTGCTTTGTTCTTACCTAGCATTTTGCTTTGTTTGGGTATGAATGTTTGTGTGCCGTATATTTTGCAAAATTTGCCATATATCTCATTATTTACTCCTCTGCCTAGCAACAAGTCTGTCTAATTATACTCATTAACTGTTTTTCAAAATTCATGAACCGTTTCAATGTTCTTATTTTCTTCTAGATTATATCTTAAAGTATATTTAAATGTTATTGTTATTATTGTTATCAAATGTTATTGTGACATTGCATTGCAATTGAGCTATGTTGTTTACCATACCGTTCATTTCGTGAGTATAAGTATAGATGCCACACTTGTGACAGGTAAAACCATGCCTTTTTTGAAAAACAGCACCGTCTGTTGCACGTAAGAGCAACCCACACTATATTATGTTGCGATATTATTTCAATATTTCCGATTGTATTGATAATTTGAATTTTCATAGATTTCAATTTATTTTCATTTCGATTTAATAATTTTGTGTGACATTGCATTGAAATTGAGCTGTGTTGTTTACCATACTGTTCATTTCATGAGTATAGTTTATTTTTTTATTTTTTTCATTTCATTTTTTTAGCTGTTCTTATTTTTCAGTGATGGGAATATCAGATCATTTGATGTTCCCAATTTTCTGATGGAAGCATCAGACCATTATAGAATGCATCGGATGAGGTAGTTTGGAATGGTGGAGAGGACGAGAGGGGGGTATGGTGGGGAAGACGAGGGGACAGAGGAGAGGGTAATGGTGGGGAGGACGAGGGGACTGGGGAGTTGGGGATGGTGGGGACAGGGGAATGCTGGGGAGGACAAAGGGACAGGTGAATGGGAGATGGTGGGGGAGGAAGAAGGACAGGGGAGGGGAAAATGGTAAGGAGGACGATGGGACAGGGAAGTGGGAATAGTGGGGATGATGTGGGGACAGGGAAGTGGGAAGGACGAGAGGACTGTGGAATGGGGAATAGCAAAGTGAATTATAATTATATATATTAATTAATTCTTATAAATTTCCAGAAGCCTGTATCAACACCCACACTAATGCAACTGAAAGAGATGTTGAGACAAGTATTGCTGATATGTTGAAGAACGCCCCAAACAAACTCGGTGGAAACAGATACAAGGTAAAGTTTGCCAATTTGCTGTAGTCTAATTCAATTTCTTTTTAGTAATCTTCGAGAACATTTATGCTATGAATAAGATAAAATAATGTAACTGATTTTGACTAAATATGTAGATATATTTAATTTTCTGAGCACTAATAATGAAAGAAAACCAAAATAAGAGGTGGCTACTATCTCTAATAATGGGCTGGAATAATGCAGGATATAATAATATATATATATATATATATATATATATATATATATATATATATATATATAAATATGACAATGTCAGACCACGGAGGAAGAATGAAACAGGAATTTCCTTAAGTACTTTTGTATATTAAATACATTTTCAGAAGGTCCTTCTGAAGATGTATTTAATATACAAAAGTACTTAAGGAAATTCCTGTTTCATTCTTCCTCCGTGGTCTGACATTGTCACATTCTTAATCACGTGTTTATTTTCGTGATATACACACATATATATAAATATATATATATATATATTTATATATATATATTTATTTTTATAAATATATATGATATATAGATTCTATATAGATTCTATTCTATTATTCTATTCTATTCTATAGTTTTATATAGATTCTTGTTTTAGTTTTTTTTTCTATAATATGGAAACGGTTTTTAATTAATAAATTAAATATTATATAATAAAATAATGTATTATTGAAAACAATTAGTAACAAACAATATTTCATTACAGGGTGGTGAAGCAAGAAGACATGTGCATCACACAGCAGACTTGGATATGACGAAGAATGAAAATGGCTAATGTCTATATAGAAGAATCTATATGTGTCTATATATAGACACACATAGATTCCTATATATAACCTATATATAGACACACATAGATTCCTATATATAACCTATATATATATATATGTGTGTATATATATTATAATATATATATATATATATATATATATATATATATATATATATATATATATATATATATATATATATATATATATATATATATATATATATATATATATTATAATATATATATATATATATATATATATATATATATATATATATATATATATATATATATATATATATATATATATATATATATATATATATATATATATATATATATATATATATATATATATATATATATATATATATATATATATATATATATATATATATATATATATATATATATATATTATATATATATATATATATATATATATAATATTATATATATATATATATATATATATATATTATATATATATATATATATATATATATATATATATATATATATATTATATATATATATATATATATATATATATATATATATATTATATATATATATATATATATATATATATATATATATATATTTATATATATATATATATATATATATATATATATATATATATATATTTATATATATATATATATATATATATATATATATATATATATATATATTTATATATATATATATATATTTATATATATATATATATATATATATATATATATATATATATATATATATATATATATATTAGGTTAGGTTTGGTAGGGTTGGTTAGTTATCATATATCTACGTATAACTAGCTAGTTTTACCTTTATATATATATTATTTATATATATATATTATATAAAAATTTTGTGAGGAAGACCTCTGGTGCCAATGTGGGGACCCATAGCCTCGGAGAAGAAAATAAAAAGTATTCAGAGGAGACCTTGTGGTCACTCACTAAACACTAATATTATCTTCTACCACCCCCATTCTTTTGTATGTACACATATATTTGCTTTATTTGAACTTTGTTACAAAGAGGGAGTTACATATAGGTTACAAAGATGGTTATCATATATATATTATTTATATATATATATATTATTTATATATATATTATTTATATATATATATATATTATTTATATATATATATATATTATTTATATATAAATATATTATTTATATATAAATATATTATTTATATATAAATATATATATATATATAATATATATACTATTACACTACATTCTTATGTATTACACTAATATATATATATATATATATATATATATATATATATATATATATATATATATATATATATATATATATATATTTATATATATATATATATTATATAAATTATTTATATATATATTATATATATAATTATATAGGTCATATGTTTTTGTATTTTTGCTGATTTGTTAGTAAATAATAAAAGAAATATAAATTATTTGATTTTTTTACCCTTAAATTGGTTTTAATATTTAAATTGAAAACAATAATATAATATAAAAAAATATAAGAAAAATAATAATAAATTATAAAATAAAATATAATAAAAATATAATATAATATAAAATAATATAATTTAATTTCAAGAAATTTAACTTTAAACACAAAGAGGTGAAAAGGGTTCAGATAAGGCTCAAACCTTTCACAAGAGATTCATATTGGTGTATGAATGGATTATGAATGACTCATGTTAGGAGTGTAAGTTGCCACAACATCTCAAATTAGTGTTAGATACATATGTCTTGGTTATAAGTTTTGGAAACCTATTTAAGTCCACACACAATATCGTATCTGATACGATAAAACAAACGTTTCCAATACTTTCAAATACTTTCCAGATATGTTGTGGCAACCTAAAATTGTTTGCTGGGAGGGGCATAGGGTGAAAGAAACTCTGCCCATTGTTTCTCGCCGGCGCCTGGGATCGAACCCAGGACCACAGGATCACAAGTCCCGCGTGCTGTCCGCTCGGCCGACCGACTCCCATTAATAAATGGGAGTTTTATACCCATTCAAAATTGGGTATAAAAAGTCGGAATTTCAAACTGCGAATACGTGCAAAGAGCCAGAATGTGGATCCAAAATAGGGCTCAGGCCTCGAAATTGGGATATTTGGGATATTTTGAGAAATGCAGGGGAGTTTGAGCAAAATGTGACTCACTGCCGCGTCCTGTACTTTGCATATGTTGGGTATAATAAGTCGTAATTTCAAACTGCGAATACGTGCAGAGAGCCAGTATTTGGCTCCAAAATAAGGCTCAGGCCACGAAATTGGGATGTTTGGGATATTTTGAAAACTGCAGGGAAGTTTGTGCAAAATGTGACTCACTGCCGCGTCCAGTACTTGGCATATGTTGGGTATAAAAAGTCGTAATATCAAACTGCGAATACGTGCAGAGAGCCAGAATTTGGCAACAAAATAGTGATCAGGCCTCGAAATTGGGATATTTGGGATATTTTGAAAACTGCAGAGAGGTTTAGGACAAATGTGACCAAACGCCGCTTTCAGTACTTGGCATATGTTGGGTATAAAAAAGTCGCAATTTCAGACTGCGAATACGTGCAGAGAGCCAGAATTTGGCTCTAAAATATGGCTCAGTCTTCGAAATTGGGATATTTGACATATTTTGAAAACTGCAGGGGAGTTTGTGCAAAATGTGACTCACTGCCGCTTTCAGGACTTGACATATGTTGGGTATAAAAAGTCGTAATTTCAAACTGCGAATACATGCATAGAGCCAGAATTTTGCTCAGGCCACGAAATTGGGATGTTTGGGATATTTTGAAAACTGCAGGGGGGTTTGGGACAAATATGACCAAACGCCGCTTTCAGTACTTGCCATATGTTCCGTATAAAAAGTCGTAATTTCAAACTGCGAATACGTGCAGAAAGCCAGAATTTGGCTCCAAAATATGGCTCAGGCCTCGGTATTGGGATGTTTGGGATCTTTTGAAAACTGCAGGAAGGTTTGGGACAAATGTGACCAAACGCTGCTCTCAGTCTTTCGCATATGTTGGGTATAAAAAAGTCGTAATTTCAAACTGCGAATACGTGCAGAGAGCCAGAATTTGGCTCCAAAATAGGGCTCAGGCCTCGAAATTGGGATGTTTGGGATATTTTGAAAACAGCAGGGGAGTTTGTGCAAAATGTGACTCACTGCCTCTTTCGGTACTTGGCATATGTTGGGTATAAAAAGTCGAAATATCAGACTGGGAATACGTGCAGAGAGCCAGAATTTGACTCCAAAATATGGCTCATGCCTCGAAATTGAGATATTTGGGATATTTTAAAAACTGCAGGGAGGTCTGGGACATATGTCACCAAACGCCGCTTTCAGTACTTCGCATATGTTGGGTATAAAAAGTCGTAATTTCAAACAGCGAATACGTGCAGAGAGCCAGAATTTGGATTCAAAATATGGCTCAGGCCTCGAAATTGGGATATTTTGAAAACTGCAGGGCATATAGTGCAAAATGTGACTCTGCCGCTTTCAGTACTTGGCATATGTTGGGTATAAAAAGTCGTAATTTCAAACTGCGAATACGTGCAGAGAGCCAGAATTTGGCTCCAAAATATGGCTCAGGCCTCGAAATTAGGATATTAGTTATATTTTGAAAACTGCAGGGAGGTTTGGGACAAATGTGACCAAACGCTGCTTTCAGTACTTGGCATATGTTTAGTATAAAAGGACGTAATTTCAAACTGCGAATACGTGCAGAGAGCCAGAATTTGTCTCCAAAATATGGCTCAGGCCTCGAAATTGGGATATTTTGGATATTTTGAAAACTGGAGGGAATTTTGTGCAAAATGTGACTCACTGCCGCTTTCAGTACTTGTCATATGTTGGGTATAAAAAGTCTGAATTTCAAACTGCGAATACGTGCAGAGAGCCTGAATTTGGCTCCAAAATATGATTCAGGCCTCGAAATTGGGATGTTTGGGATATATTGAAAACAGCTGGGGGGGATTAGGCCAAATGTGACAAAACGCCTCTTTCAGTACTTGGCATATGTTGGGTATAAAAAGTCGTAATTTCAAACTGCGAATACGTGCAGAGAGCCAGAATGTGGATCCAAAATATGGCTCAGGCCTCGAAATTGGGATATTTGGGATATTTTGAAAACTGCAGGGGGGTTTGGGACAAATATGACCAAACGCCGCTTTCAGTTTTTGGCATATGTTCCGTATAAATAGTCGTAATTTCATACTGCGAATACGTGCAGAGAGCCAGAATTTGGCTCCAAAAAATGGCTCAGGCCTCGAAATTGGGATGTTTGGGATATTTTGAAAACTGCAGGGAGCTTTGGGACAAATGTGACTAAAGGCCGCTTTCAGTACTTCGCATATGTTGGGAATAAAAAAGTCGTAATTTCAAACTGAGAATACGTGCAGAGAGACAGAATTTGGCTCCAAAATATGACTCAGGCCTCGAAATTGGGATGTTTGGGACATTTTGAAAACTGCAGGGGAGTTTGTGCAAAATGTGACTCACTGTTGCTTTCAGTACTTGGCATATGTTGGGTATAAAAAGTCGAAATATTAAGCTGCGAATACGTGCAGAGAGCCAGAATTCGGCTCCAAAGTATGGCTCAGGCCTCGAAATAGGGATGTTTGGGATATTTTGAAAACTACAGGGGAGTTTGTGCAAAATGTGACTCACTGCCTCATCTAGTACTTGGCATATGTTGGGTATAAAAAGTCGTAATATCAAACTGCGAATACGTGAAGAGAGCCAGAATTTGGCTCCAAAATAGGGCTCAGGCCTCGAAATTAGGATATTAGGGATATTTTGAAAACTGCAGGGAGGTTTGGGACAAATGTGACCAAACGCCGCTTTCAGTACTTGGCATATGTTGGGTATAAAAAAGTCGCAATTTCAGACTGCGAATACGTGCAGAGAGCCAGAATTTGGCTCTAAAATATGGCTCAGGCCTCGAAATTGGGATATGTGACATATTTCGAAAACTGCATTTTTGCAAAATGTGACTCACTGCCGCTTTCAGGACTTGACATATGTTGGGTATAAAAAGTCGTAATTTCAAACTGCGAATACGTGCATAGAGCCAGAATTTTGCTCAGGCCACGAAATTGAGATGTTTGGGATATTTTGAAAACTGCAGGGGGGTTTGGGACAAATATGAGCAAACGGCGCTTTCAGTACTTGACATATGTTCCGTATAAAACGTCGTAATTTCAAACTGCGAATACGTGCAGAGAGCCAGAATTGGGCTCCAAAATATGGCTCAGGCCTCGGTATAGGGATGTTTGGGATCTTTTGAAAACTGCAGGAAGGTTTGGGACAAATGTGACCAAACGCTGCTCTCAGTCTTTCGCATATGTTGGGTATAAAAAAGTCGTAATTTCAAACTGCGAATGCGTGCAGAGAGCCAGAATTTAGCTCCAAAATATGGCTCAGGCCTCGAAATTGGAATGTTTGGGATATTTTGAAAACAGCAGGGGAGTTTGTGCAAAATGTGACTCACTGCCTCTTTCGGTACTTGGCATATGTTGGGTATAAAAAGTCGAAATATCAGACTGGGAATACGTGCAGAGAGCCAGAATTTGACTCCAAAATATGGCTCATGCCTCGAAATTGAGATATTTGGGATATTTTAAAAACTGCAGGGAGGTCTGGGACATATGTCACCAAACGCCGCTTTCAGTACTTCGCATATGTTGGGTATAAAAAGTCGTCATTTCAAACAGCGAATACGTGCAGAGAGCCAGAATTTGGATTCAAAATATGGCTCAGGCCTCGAAATTGGGATATTTTGAAAACTGCAGGGTAGATAGTGCAAAATGTGACTTTGCCGCTTTCAGTACTTGGCATATGTTGGGTATAAAAAGTCGTAATTTCAAACTGCGAATAATTGCAGAGAGCCAGAATTTGGCTCCAAAATATGGCTCAGGCCTCGAAATTAGGATATTAGGGATATTTTGAAAACTGCAGGGAGGTTTGGGACAAATGAGACCAAACGCTGCTTTCAGTACTTGGCATATGTTTTGTATAAAAGGACGTAATTTCAAACTGCGAATACGTGCAGAGAGCCAGAATTTGTCTCCAAAATATGGCTCAGGCCTCGAAATTGGGATATTTTGGATATTTTGAAAACTGGAGGGAATTTTGTGCAAAATGTGACTCACTGCCGCTTTCAGTACTTGTCATATGTTGGGTATAAAAAGTCTGAATTTCAAACTGCGAATACGTGCAGAGAGCCTGAATTTGGCTCCAAAATATGATTCAGGCCTCGAAATTGGGATGTTTGGGATATATTGAAAACAGCTGGGGGGGATTAGGCCAAATGTGACAAAACGCCGCTTTCAGTACTTGGCATATGTTGGGTATAAAAAGATGTAATTTCAAACTGCGAATACGTGCAGAGAGCCAGAATTTGGCAGCAAAATATGGCTCAGGCCTCGAAATTAGGATATTTTGTCATATTTGCAAAATATGTTGCAAAATATGTTTTCAAAATTTGTAGTTTGCAAAATGTGACTCACTGCCGCTTTCAGGACTTGACATTTGTTGGGTATAAAAAGTCGTAATTTCAAACTGCGAATACGTGCATAGAGCCAGAATTTTGCTCAGGCCACGAAATTGGGATGTTTGGGATAATTTGAAAACTGCAGGGGGGTTTGGGACAAATATGACCAAACGCCGCTTTCAGTACTTGCCATATGTTCCGTATAAAAAGTCGTAATTTCAAGCTGCGAATACGTGCAGAGAGCCAGAATTTGGCTCCAAAATATGGCTCAGGCCTCGGTATTGGGATGTTTGGGATCTTTTGAAAACTGCAGGAAGGTTTGGGACAAATGTGACCAAACGCCGCTCTCAGTCTTTCGCATATGTTGGGTATAAAAAAGTCGTAATTTCAAACTGCGAATACGTGCAGAGAGCCAGAATTTGGCTCCAAAATATGGCTCAGGCCTCGAAATTGGGATGTTTGGGATATTTTGAAAACAGCAGGGGAGTTTGTGCAAAATGTGACTCACTGCCTCTTTCAGTACTTGGCATATGTTGGGTATAAAAAGTCGAAATATCAAACTGGGAATACGTGCAGAGAGCCAGAATTTGATTCCAAAATATGGCTCAGGCCACAAAATTGGGATATTTGGGATATTTTGAAAACTGAAGCGAGGTTTGGGACAAATGTGACCAAACGCCGCTTTCAGTACTTGGCATATGTTGGGTATAAAAAGTCTTAATTTCAAACTGCGAATACGTGCAGAGAGCCAGAATTTGGATTCAAAATATGGCTCAGGCCTCGAAATTGGGATATTTTGAAAACTGCAGGGGAGTTTGTGCAAAATGTGACTCACTGCCGCTTTCAGTACTTGACATATGTTGGGTATAAAAAAGAGGTAATTTCAAACAGAGAATACGTGAAGAGAGCCAGAATTTGGCACCAAAATATTGCTCAGGCCTCGAAATTGGGATGTTTGGGATATTTTGAAAACTACAGGGGAGTTTGTGCAAAATGTGATTCACAGCCGCTTTCAGTACTTGGCATATGTTGGGTATAAAAAGTCGAAATATCAAACTGCGAATACGTGCAGAGAGCCAGAATTTGGCTCCAAAATATGGCTCAGGCCTCGAAATTAGGATATTAGGGATATTTTGAAAACTGCAGGGAGGTTTGGGACAAATGTGACCAAACGCCGCTTTCAGTACTTGGCATATGTTTTGTATAAAAGGACGTAATTTCAAACTGCGAATACGTGCAGAGAGACAGAATTTGTCTCCAAAATATGGCTCAGGCCTCGAAATTGGAATATTTGGGATATTTTGAAAACTGGAGGGAATTTTGTGCAAAATGTGTCTCACTGCCACTTTCTGGACTTGCCATATGTTGGGTATAAAAAGTCTTAATTTCAAACTGCGAATACGTGCAGAGAGCCTGAATTTGGCTCCAAAATATGGCTCAGGCCACAAAATTGGGATATTTGGGATATTTTGAAAACTGAAGCGAGGTTTGGGACAAATGTGACCAAACGCCGCTTTCAGTGCTTGGCATATGTTGGGTATAAAAAAGTCGCAATTTCAGACTGCGAATACGTGCAGAGAGCCAGAATTTGGCTCTAAAATATGGCTCAGGCCTCGAAATTGGGATATGTGACATATTTCGTAAACTGCATTTTTGCAAAATGTGACTCACTGCCGCTTTCAGGACTTGACATATGTTGGGTACAAAAAGTCGTAATTTCAAACTGCGAATACGTGCATAGAGCCAGAATTTTCCTCAGGCCACGAAATTGAGATGTTTGGGATATTTTTAAACTGCAGGGGGGTTTGGGACAAATATGACCAAACGGCGCTTTCAGTCTTTCGCATATGTTGGGTATAAAAAATTCGTAATTTCAAAATGCGAATACGTGCAGAGAGCCAGAATTTGGCTCCAAAATATGGCTCAGGTCTCGAAATTGGGATGTTAGGGATATTTTGAAAACAGCAGGGGAGTTTGTTCAAAATGTGACTCACTGCCTCTTTCGGTACTTGGCATATGTTGGGTATAAAAAGTCGAAATATCAGACTGGGAATACATGCAGAGAGCCAGAATTTGACTCCAAAATATGGCTCATGCCTCGAAATTGAGATATTTGGGATATTTTAAAAACTGCAGGGAGGTCTGGGACATATGTGACCAAACGCCGCTTTCAGTACTTCGCATATGTTGGGTATAAAAAGTCGTAATTTCAAACTGCGAATACGTGCAGAGAGCCAGAATTTGGATTCAAAATATGGCTCAGGCCTCGAAATTGGGATATTTTGAAAACTGCAGGGTAGATAGTGCAAAATGTGACTGCCGCTTTCAGTACTTGGCATATGTTGGGTATAAAAAGTCGTAATTTCAAACTGCGATTACGTGCAGAGAGCCAGAATTTGGCTCCAAAATATGGCTCAGGCCTCGAAATTAGGATATTAGGGATATTTTGAAAACTGCAGGGAGGTTTGGGACAAATGTGACCAAACGCCGCTTTCAGTACTTGGCATATGTTTTGTATAAAAGGACGTAATTTCAAACTGCGAATACGTGCAGAGAGCCAGAATTTGTCTCCAAAATATGGCTCAGGCCTCGAAATTGGGATATTTTGGATATTTTGAAAACTGGAGGGAATTTTGTGCAAAATGTGACTCACTGCCGCTTTCAGTACTTGTCATATGTTGGGTATAAAAAGTCTGAATTTCAAACTACGAATACGTGCAGAGAGCCTGAATTTGGCTCCAAAATATGATTCAATCCTCGAAATTGGGATGTTTGGGATGTTTTGAAAACAGCAGGGGGGGGGATTAGGCCAAATGTGACAAAACGCCGCTTTCAGTACTTGGCATATGTTGGGTATAAAAAGATGTAATTTCAAACTGCGAATACGTGCAGAGAGCCAGAATTTGGCTACAAAATATGGCTCAGGCCTCGAAATTGGGATATTTGGCATATTTCGAAAACTGCAGGGGAGTTTTTGCAAAATGTGACTCAGTGCCGCTTTCAGGACTTGACATATGTTGGGTATAAAAAGTCGTAATTTCAAACTGCGAATACATGCATAGAGCCAGAATTTTGCTTAGGCCACGAAATTGGGATGTTTGGGATATTTTGAAAACTGCAAGGGGGTTTGGGACAAATATGACCAAACTCCGCTTTCAGTACTTGGCATATGTTGGGTATAAAAAGTCGTAATTTCAAACTGCGAATACGTGCAATGAGCAAGAATGTGGATCCAAAATATGGCTCAGGCCTCGAAATTGGGATATTTGGGATATTTTGAAAACTGCAGGGGAGTTTGAGCAAAATGTGACTCACTGCCGTGTCCTGTACTTTGCATATGTTGGGTATAATAAAATCGTAATTTCAATCTGCGAATACGTGCAGAGAGCCAGTATTTGGCTCCAAAATAAGGCTCAGGCCTCGAAATTGGGATGTTTGGGATATTTTGAAAACTGCAGGGAAGTTTGTGCAAAATGTGACTCACTGCCGCGTCCAGTACTTGGCATATGTTGGGTATAAAAAGTCATAATATCAAACTGCGAATATGTGCAGAGAGCCAGAATTTGGCAACAAAATAGTGATCAGGCCTCGAAATTGGGATATTTGGGATATTTTGAAAACTGCAGGGAGGTTTAGGACAAATGTGACCAAACGCCGCTTTCAGTACTTGGCATATGTTGGGTATAAAAAAGTCGCAATTTCAGACTGCGAATACGTGCAGAGAGCCAGAATTTGGCTCTAAAATATGGCTCAGGCCTCGAAATTGGGATATTTGGGATATTTTGAAAACTGCAGGGAGGTTTAGGACAAATGTGACTAAACGCCGCTTTCAGGACTTCACATATGTTGGGTATAAAAAGTCGTAATTTCAAACTGCGAATACGTGCATAGAGCCAGAATTTGGCTCAGGCCAAGAAATTGGGATGTTTGGGATATTTTGAAAACTGCAGGGGGGTTTGGGACAAATATGACCAAACGCCGCTTTCAGTACTTGCCGTATGTTCTGTATAAAAAGTCGTAATTTCAAACTGCGAATACGTGCAGAGAGCTAGAATTTGCCTCCAAAATATGGGTCAGGCCTCGGTATTGGGATGTTTGGGATCTTTTGAAAACTGCTGGAAGGTTTGGGACAAATGTGACCAAACGCCGTTCTCTGTCTTTCGCATATGTTGGGTATAAAAAAGTCGTAATTTCAAACTGCGAATACGTGCAGAGAGCAAGATTTTGGCTCCAAAATATGGCTCAGGCCTCGAAATTAGGATGTTTGGGATATTTTGAAAACTGCAGGGGAGTTTATGCAAAATGTGACTCACTGCCGCTTTCAGTACTTGGCATATGTTGGGTATAAAAAGTCATAATATCAAACTGCGAATACGTGCAGTGAACCAGAATTTGGCTCCAAAATATGGCTCAGGCCTCGATATTGGGATGTTCGGGATATTTTGAAAACTGCAGGTGGGATTAGGACAAATGTGACCAAACGCCGCTTTCAGTACTTGGCATATGTTGGGTATAAAAAGACGTAATTTCAAACTGCGAAACGTGCAGAGAGCCAGATTTTGGCTCCAAAATATGGCTCAGGCCTCGAAATTGGGATGTTTGGGATATTTTTTTAAACTGCAGGGGAGTTTGTGCAAAATGTGACTCACTGCCGCTTTCAGTACTTGGCATATGTTGGGTATAAAAAGTCGTAATATCAAACTGCGAATACGTGCAGAGAGCCAGAATTTGGCTCCAAAATATGGGTCAGGCCTCGATATTGGGATGTTCGGGATATTTTGAAAACTGCAGGGAGGTTTGGGACAAATGTGACCGAACGGCACTTTCAGTACTTCGCATATGTTGGGTATAAAAAAAAAGTCGTAATTTCAAACTGCGAATATGTGCAGAGAGCCAGAATTTGGCTCCAAAATATTACTCAGGCCTCGAAATTGGGATGTTTTGGATATTTTGAAAACTACAGGGGAGTTTGTGAAAAATGTGATTCACTGCCGCTTTCAGTACTTGGCATAAATTGGGTATAAAAAGTCGTAATATCAAACTGCGAATACGCGCAGAGAGCCAGAATTTGGCTCCAAAATATGAATCAGGCCTCGAAAATAGGATATTAGGGATATTTTGAAAACTGCAGGGAGGTTTGGGACAAATGTGACCAAACGTCGCTTTCAGTACTTGGCATATGTTGGGTATAAAAAGACGTAATTTCAAACTGCGATTACGTGCAAAGAGCCAGAATTTGTCTCCAAAATATGGCTCAAGCCTCGAAATTGGAATATTTAGGATATGATGAAAACTGGAGGGAATTTTGTGCAAAATGTGACTCAATGCCACTTTCAGTTCTTGGCATATGTTGGGTATTAAAAATCTGAATTTCAAACTGCGATTACGTGCAGAGAGCCTGAATTTGGCTCCAAAATATTGCTCAGGCCTCGAAATTGGGATGCTTGGGATATTTTGAAAACTGCAGGGGGGATTAGGACAAATGTGACCAAACGCCGCTTTCAGTACTTGGCATATGTTGGGTATAAAAAGACGTAATTTCAAACTGCGAATACGTGCAGAGAGCCAGATTTTGGCTCCAAAATATGGCTCAGGCCTCGAAATTGGGATGTTTGGGATATTTTGAAAACAGCAGGGGAGTTTGTGCAAAATGTGACTCACTGCCGCTTTCAGTACTTGGCATATGTTGGGTATAAAAAGTGAAAATATGAAACTGGGAATACGTGCAGAGAGCCAGAATTTGACTCCAAAATATGGCTCAGGCCTCGAAATTGGGATATTTTAAAAACTGCAGGGAGGTTTGGGACAAATGTGACCAAACGCCGCTTTCAGTACTGGCATATGTTGGGTATAAAAAGTCGTAATTTCAAGCTGCGAATACGTGCAGAGAGCCAGAATTTGGATCCAAAATATGGCTCAGGCCTCGAAATTGGGATATTTTGAATATTTTGATAACTGCAGGGGAGTTTGTGCAAAATGTGACTCTGCCGCTCTCAGTACTTGGCATATGTTGGGTATAAAAAAGTCGCAATTTCAGACTGCGAATACGTGCAGAGAGCCAGTATTTGGCTCCAAAATAAGGCTCAGGCCGCGAAATTGGGATGTTTGGGATATTTTGAAAACTGCAGGGAAGTTTGTGCTAAATGTGACTCAATGCCGCGTCCAGTACTTGGCATATGTTGGGTATAAAAAGTCGTAATATCAAACTGCGAATACGTGCAGAGAGCCAGAATTTGGCTCTAAAATATGACTGAGGCTTCGAAATTGGGATATTTGACATATTTTGAAAACTGCAGGGGAGTTTGTGCAAAATGTGACTCACTGCCGCTTTCAGGACTTGACATATGTTGGGTATAAAAAGTCGTAATTTCAAACTGCGAATACGTGCAGAGAGCCAGAATTTGGCTCCAAAATATGAATCAGGCCTCGAAAATAGGATATTAGGGATATTTTTAAAACTGCAGGGATGTTTGGGACAAATGTGACCAAACGCCGCTTTCAGTACTTGGCATATGTTGGGTATAAAAAGACGTAATTTCAAACTGCGATTACGTGCAGAGAGCCAGAATTTGTCTCCAAAATATGGCTCAGGCCTCGAAATTGGGATGTTTGGGATATTTTGAAAACTGCAGGGAAGTTTGTGCAAAATGTGACTCACTGCCTCGTCCAGTACTTGGCATATGTTGGCTATAAAAAGTCGTAATATCAAACTGCGAATACGTGCAGAGAGCCAGAATTTGGCAACAAAATAGTGATCAGGCCTCGAAATTGGGATATTTGGGATATTTTGAAAACTGCAGAGAGGTTTAGGACAAATGTGACCAAACGCCGCTTTCAGTACTTGGCATATGTTGGGTATAAAAAGACGTAATTTCAAACTGCGAATACGTGCAGAGAGCCAGAATTTGGCTCCAAAATATGGCTCTGGCTTCGATATTGGGATGTTCGGGATATTTTGAAAACTGCAGGGAGGTTTGGGAAAATGTGACCAAACGCCGCTTTCAGTACTTCGCATATGTTGGGTATAAAAAAAAAGTCGTAATTTCAAACTGCGAATATGTGCAGAGAGCCAGAATTTGGCTCCAACATATTACTCAGGCCACGAAATTGGGATGTTTTGGATATTTTGAAAACTACAGGGGAGTTTGTGAAAAATGTGATTCACTGCCGCTTTCAGTACTTGGCATATGTTGGGTATAAAAAGTCGAAATATCACACTGCGAATACGTGCAGAGAGCCAGAATTTGGCTCCAAAATATGAATCAGGCCTCGAAAAAAGGATATTAGGGATATTTTGAAAACTGCAGGGAGGTTTGGGACAAATGTGACCAAACGTCGCTTTCAGTACTTGGCATATGTTGGGTATAAAAAGACGTAATTTCAAACTGCGATTACGTGCAAAGAGCCAGAATTTGTCTCCAAAATATGGCTCAAGCCTCGAAATTGGAATATTTAGGATATGATGAAAACTGGAGGGAATTTTGTGCAAAATGTGACTCAATGCCACTTTCAGTTCTTGGCATATGTTGGGTATTAAAAATCTGAATTTCAAACTGCGATTACGTGCAGAGAGCCTGAATTTGGCTCCAAAATATTGCTCAGGCCTCGAAATTGGGATGCTTGGGATATTTTGAAAACTGCAGGGGGGATTAGGACAAATGTGACCAAACGCCGCTTTCAGTACTTGGCATATGTTGGGTATAAAAAGACGTAATTTCAAACTGCGAATACGTGCAGAGAGCCAGATTTTGGCTCCAAAATATGGCTCAGGCCTCGAAATTGGGATGTTTGGGATATTTTGAAAACAGCAGGGGACTTTGGTCAAAATGTGACTCACTGCCGCTTTCAGTACTTGGCATATGTTGGGTATAAAAAGTGAAAATATGAAACTGGGAATACGTGCAGAGAGCCAGAATTTGACTCCAAAATATGGCTCAGGCCTCGAAATTGGGATATTTTAAAAACTGCAGGGAGGTTTGGGACAAATGTGACCAAACGCCGCTTTCAGTACTGGCATATGTTGGGTATAAAAAGTCGTAATTTCAAGCTGCGAATACGTGCAGAGAGCCAGAATTTGGATCCAAAATATGGCTCAGGCCTCGAAATTGGGATATTTTGAATATTTTGATAACTGCAGGGGAGTTTGTGCAAAATGTGACTCTGCCGCTCTCAGTACTTGGCATATGTTGGGTATAAAAAAGTCGCAATTTCAGACTGCGAATACGTGCAGAGAGCCAGTATTTGGCTCCAAAATAAGGCTCAGGCCGCGAAATTGGGATGTTTGGGATATTTTGAAAACTGCAGGGAAGTTTGTGCTAAATGTGACTCAATGCCGCGTCCAGTACTTGGCATATGTTGGGTATAAAAAGTCGTAATATCAAACTGCGAATACGTGCAGAGAGCCAGAATTTGGCAACAAAATAGTGATCAGGCCTCGAAATTGGGATATTTGGGATATTTTGAAAACTGCAGAGAGGTTTAGGACAAATGTGACCAAACGCCGCTTTCAGTACTTGGCATATGTTGGGTATAAAAAAGTCGCAATTTCAGACTGCGAATACGTGCAGAGAGCCAGAATTTGGCTCTAAAATATGACTGAGGCTTCGAAATTGGGATATTTGACATATTTTGAAAACTGCAGGGGAGTTTGTGCAAAATGTGACTCACTGCCGCTTTCAGGACTTGACATATGTTGGGTATAAAAAGTCGTAATTTCAAACTGCGAATACGTGCATAGAGCCAGAATTTGGCTCAGGCAAAGAAATTGGGATGTTTGGGATATTTTGAAAACTGCAGGGGGGGTTTGGGACAAATATGACCAAACGCCGCTTTCAGTACTTGCCATATGTTCTGTATAAAAAGTCGTAATTTCAAACTGCGAATACGTGCAGAGAGCAAGAATTTGCCTCCAAAATATGGCTCAGGCCTCGGTATTGGGATGTTTGGGATCTTTTGAAAACTGCAGGAAGGGTTGGGACAAATGTGACCAAACGCCGTTCTCAGTCTTTCGCATATGTTGGGTATAAAAAATTCGTAAATTCAAACTGCGCATACGTGCAGAGAGCCAGAATTTGGCTCCAAAATATGGCTCAGGCCTCGAAATTGATATATTTTGAATATTTTGAAAACTGCAGGGGAGTTTGTGCAAAATGTGACTCTGCCGCTCTCAGTACTTGGCATATGTTGGGTATAAAAAGTCGTAATTTCAAACAGCGAATACATGCAAAGAGCCAGAATTTGGCTCCAAAATATGGCTCAGGCCTCGAAATTGGGATGTTTGGGATATTTTGAAAACTTTAAGGAGGTTTGGGACAAATGTGACCAAATGCCGCTTTCAGTACTTTGCATATGTTGCGAATAAAAAGTTGTAATTTCAAACAGCGAATACGTGCAGAGAGCCAGAATTTGGCTCCAAAATATGGTTCATGCCTCGAAATTGGGAAGTTTGGGATATTTTGAAAACTGCAGGGGAGTTTGTGCAAAATGTGACTCACTGCTGCTTTCAGTACTTGGCATATGTTGGGTATAAAAAGTCGTAATATCAAACTGTGAATACGTGCAGAGAGCCAGAATTTGGCTCCAAAATATGGCTCAGGCCTCGATATTGGGATGTTCGGGATATTTTGAAAACTGCAGGGAGGTTTGGGACAAATGTGACCAAACGCCGCTTTCAGTACTTCACATATGTTGGGTATAAAAAAGTCGTAATTTCAAACTGCGAATACGTGCAGAGAGCCAGAATTTGGCTCCAAAATATTACTCAGGCCTCGAAATTGGGATGTTTTGGATATTTTGAAAACTACAGGGGAGTTTGTGAAAAATGTGATTCACTGCCGCTTTCAGTACTTGGCATATGTTGGGTATAAAAAGTCGTAATATCAAACTGCGAATACGTGCAGAGAGCCAGAATTTGGCTCCAAAATATGAATCAGGCCTCGAAAATTGGATATTAGGAATATTTTGAAAACTGCAGGGAGGTTTGGGACAAATGTGACCAAACGACGCTTTCAGTACTTGGCATATGTTGGGTATAAAAAGTCGTAATTTCAAACTGCTAATACGTGCAGAGAGCCAGATTTTGGCTCCAAAATATGGCTCAGGCATTGAAATTGGGATGTTTGGGATATTTTGAAAACAGCAGGGGAGTTTGTGCAAAATGTGACTCATTGCCGCTTTCAGTACTTGGCATATGTTGGGTATAAAAAGTCAAAATTTGAAACTGGGAATACGTGCAGAGAGCCAGAATTTGACTCCAAAATATGGCTCAGGTCTCGAAATTGGGATATTTGGGATATTTTAAAAACTGTAGGGAGGTGTGGGACAAATGTGACCAAACGGCGCTTTCAGTACTGGCATATGTTGGGTATAAAAAGTCGTAATTTCAAACTGCGAATACGTGCAGAGAGCCAGAATTTGGATCCAAAATATGGCTCGGGCCTCGAAATTGGGATATTTTGAATATTTTGAAAACTGCAGGGTAGTTTGTGCAAAATGTGACACTGCCGCTCTCAGTACTTGGCATATGTTGGGTATAAAATGTCGTAATTTCAAACAGCGAATACGTGCAAAAAGCCAAAAGTTGGCTCCAAAGTACGGCTCAGGCCTCGAAATTGGGATGTTTGGGATATTTTGAAAACGTCAGGGAGGTTTGGGACAAATGTTTCCAAACGCCGCTTTCAGTACTTGGCATATGTTGTGTATAAAAAGTTGTAATTTCAAACAGCGAATACGTGCAGTGAGCCAGAATTTGGCTGCAAAATATGGCTCAGGCCTCGAAATTGGGATATTTGGCATATTTCGAAAACTGCAGGGGAGTATTTGCAAAATGTGACTCAGTGCCGCTTTCAGGACTTGACATATGTTGGGTATAAAAAGTCGTAATTTCAAACTGCGAATACGTGCATAGAGCCAGAATTTTGCTCAGGCCACGAAATTGGGATGTTTGGGATATTTTGAAAACTTTAAGGAGGTTTGGGACAAATGTGACCAAATGCCACTTTCAGTACTTTGCATATGTTGGGAATAAAAAGTTGTAATTTCAAACAGCGAATACGTGCAGAGAGCCAGAATTTGGCTCCAAAATATGGTTCATGCCTCGAAATTGGGAAGTTTGGGATATTTTGAAAACTGCAGGGGAGTTTGTGCAAAATGTGACTCACTGCCGCTTTCAGTACTTGGCATATGTTGGGTATAAAAAGTCGTAATATCAAACTGTGAATACGTGCAGAGAGCCAGAATTTGGCTCCAAAATATGGCTCAGGCCTCGATATTGGGATGTTCGGGATATTTTGAAAACTGCAGGGAGGTTTGGGACAAATGTGACCAAACGCCGCTTTCAGTACTTCACATATGTTGGGTATAAATAAGTCGTAATTTCAAACTGCGAATACGTGCAGAGAGCCAGAATTTGGCTCCAAAATATTACTCAGGCCTCGAAATTGGGATGTTTTGGATATTTTGAAAACTACAGGGGAGTTTGTGAAAAATGTGATTCACTGCCGCTTTCAGTACTTGGCATATGTTGTGTATAAAAAGTCGTAATATCAAACTGCGAATACATGCAGAGAGCCAGAATTTGGCTCCAAAATATGAATCAGGCCTCGAAAATTGGATATTAGGAATATTTTGAAAACTGCAGGGAGGTTTGGGACAAATGTGACCAAACGACGCTTTCAGTACTTGGCATATGTTGGGTATAAAAAGACGTAATTTCAATCTGCTAATACGTGCAGAGAGCCAGATTTTGGCTCCAAAATATGGCTCAGGCATTGAAATTGGGATGTTTGGGATATTTTGAAAACAGCAGGGGAGTTTGTGCAAAATGTGACTCATTGCCGCTTTCAGTACTTGGCATATGTTGGGTATAAAAAGTCAAAATTTGAAACTGGGAATACGTGCAGAGAGCCAGAATTTGGATCCAAAATATGGCTCGGGCCTCGAAATTGGGATATTTTGAATATTTTGAAAACTGCAGGGTAGTTTGTGCAAAATGTGACACTGCCACTCTCAGTACTTGGCATATGTTGGGTATAAAAAGTCGTAATTTCAAACAGCGAATACGTGCAAAAAGCCAGAAGTTGGCTCCAAAGTACGGCTCAGGCCTCGAAATTGGGATGTTTGTGATATTTTGAAAACGTCAGGGAGGTTTGGGACAAATGTTTCCAAACGCCGCTTTCAGTACTTGGCATATGTTGTGTATAAAAAGTTGTAATTTCAAACAGCGAATACGTGTAGTGAGCCAGAATTTGGCTCCAAAATATGGTTCAGGCCTCGAAATTGGGAAGTTTGGGATATTTTGAAAACTGCAGGAGAGTTTGTGCAAAATGTGACTCACTGCCGCTTTCAGTACTTGTCATATGTTGGGTATAAAAAAGAGGTAATTTCAAACTGAGAATACGTGAAGAGAGCCAGAATTTGGCACCAAAATATTGCTCAGGCCTCGAAATTGGGATGTTTGGGATATTTTGAAAACTACAGGGGAGTTTGTGCAAAATGTGATTCACTGCCGCTTTCAGTACTTGGCATATGTTGGGTATAAAAAGTCATAATATCAAACTGCGAATACGTGCAGAGAGCCAGAATTTGGCTCCAAAATATGGCTCAGGCCTCGAAATTGGAATATTTGGGATATTTTGAAAATTGGAGGGAATTTTGTGCAAAATGTCTCACTGCCGCTTTCAGTACTTGTCATATGTTGGGTATAAAAAGTCTGAATTTCAAACTGCGAATACGTGCAGAGACCCAGAATTTGGATTCAAAATATGGCTCAGGCCTCGAAACTGGGATATTTTGAAAACTGCAGGGTAGTTAGTGCAAAATGTGACTCTGCCGCTTTCAGTACTTGTCATATGTTGGGTATAAAAAGTCGTAATTTAGAACTGCGAATACGTGCAGAGAGCCAGAATTTGGCTCCAAAATATGGCTCAGGCCTCGAAATTAGGATATTAGGGATATTTTGAAAACTGCAGGGAGGTTTGGGACAAATGTGACCAAACTCCGCTTTCAGTACTTGGCATATGTTTTGTATAAAAGGACGTAATTTCAAACTGCGAATACGTGCAGAGAGCCAGAATTTGTCAACAAAATATGGCTCAGGCCTCGAAATTGGGATATTTTGGATATTTTGAAAACTGGAGGGAATTTTGTGCAAAATGTGACTCACTGCTGCTTTCAGTACCTGTCATATGTTGGGTATAAAAAGTCTGAATTTCAAACTGCGAATACGTGCAGAGAGCCTGAATTTGGCTCCAAAATATGATTCAAACCTCGAAATTGGGATGTTTGGGATATTTTGAAAACAGCAGGGGGGGGGGATTAGGCCAAATGTGACAAAACGCCGCTTTCAGTACTTGGCATATGTTGGGTATAAAAAGATGTAATTTCAAACTGCGAATACGTGCAGAGAGCCAGAATTTGGCTGCAAAATATGGCTCAGGCCTCGAAATTGGGATATTTGGCATATTTCGAAAACTGCAGGGGAGTTTTTGCAAAATGTGACTCAGTGCCGCTTTCAGGACTTGACATATGTTGGGTATAAAAAGTCGTAATTTCAAACTGCGAATACGTGCATAGAGCCAGAATTTTGGTCAGGCCACGAAATTGGGATGTTTGGGATATTTTGAAAACTGCAGGGGGGTTTGGGACAAATATGACCAAACGCCTCTTTCAGTACTTGATATATGTTGGGTATAAAAAGTCGTAATTTCAAACTGCGAATACGTGCAGAGAGCCAGAATTTGGCTCCAAAATATGGCTCAGGCCTCGAAATTGATATATTTTGAATATTTTGAAAACTGCAGGGGAGTTTGTGCAAAATGTGACTCTGCCGCTCTCAGTACTTGGCATATGTTGGGTATAAAAAGTCGTAATTTCAAACAGCGAATACATGCAAAGAGCCAGAATTTGGCTCCAAAATATGGCTCAGGCCTCGAAATTGGGATGTTTGGGATATTTTGAAAACTTTAAGGAGGTTTGGGACAAATGTGACCAAATGCCGCTTTCAGTACTTTGCATATGTTGGGAATAATAAGTTGTAATTTCAAACAGCGAATACGTGCAGAGAGCCAGAATTTGGCTCCAAAATATGGTTCATGCCTCGAAATTGGGAAGTTTGGGATATTTTGAAAACTGCAGGGGAGTTTGCGCAAAATGTGACTCACTGCCGCTTTCAGTACTTGGCATATGTTGGGTATAAAAAGTTGTAATATCAAACTGTGAATACGTGCAGAGAGCCAGAATTTGGCTCCAAAATATGGCTCAGGCCTCGATATTGGGATGTTAGGGATATTTTGAAAACTGCAGGGAGGTTTGGGACAAATGTGACCAAACGCCGCTTTCAGTACTTCACATATGTTGGGTATAAAAAAGTCGTAATTTCAAACTGCGAATACGTGCAGAGAGCCAGAATTTGGCTCCAAAATATTACTCAGGCCTCGAAATTGGGATGTTTTGGATATTTTGAAAACTACAGGGGAGTTTGTGAAAAATGTGATTCACTGCCGCTTTCAGTACTTGGCATATGTTGGGTATAAAAAGTCGTAATATCAAACTGCGAATACGTGCAGAGAGCCAGAATTTGGCTCCAAAATATGAATCAGGCCTCGAAAATTGGATATTAGGAATATTTTGAAAACTGCAGGGAGGTTTGGGACAAATGTGACCAAACGACGCTTTCAGTACTTGGCATATGTTGGGTATAAAAAGACGTAATTTCAAACTGCTAATAAGTGCAGAGAGCCAGATTTTGGCTCCAAAATATGGCTCAGGCATTGAAATTGGGATGTTTGGGATATTTTGAAAACAGCAGGGGAGTTTGTGCAAAATGTAACTCATTGCCGCTTTCAGTACTTGGCATATGTTGGGTATAAAAAGTCAAAATTTGAAACTGGGAATACGTGCAGAGAGCCAGAATTTGACTCCAAAATATGGCTCAGGTCTCGAAATTGGGATATTTGGGATATTTTAAAAACTGTAGGGAGGTGTGGGACAAATGTGACCAAACGGCGCTTTCAGTACTGGCATATGTTGGGTATAAAAAGTCGTAATTTCAAACTGCGAATACGTGCAGAGAGCCAGAATTTGGATCCAAAATATGGCTCGGGCCTCGAAATTGGGATATTTTGAATATTTTGAAAACTGCAGGGTAGTTTGTGCAAAATGTGACACTGCCGCTCTCAGTACTTGGCATATGTTGGGTATAAAAAGTCGTAATTTCAAACAGCGAATACGTGCAAAAAGCCAGAAGTTGGCTCCAAAGTACGGCTCAGGCCTCGAAATTGGGATGTTTGGGATATTTTGAAAACGTCAGGGAGGTTTGGGATAAATGTTTCCAATCGCCGCTTTCAGTACTTGGCATATGTTGTGTATAAAAAGTTGTAATTTCAAACAGCGAATACGTGCAGTGAGCCAGAATTTGGCTCCAAAATATGGTTCAGGCCTCGAAATTGGGAAGTTTGGGATATTTTGAAAACTGCAGGAGAGTTTGTGCAAAATGTGACTCACTGCCGCTTTCAGTACTTGTCATATGTTGGGTATAAAAAAGAGGTAATTTCAAACTGAGAATACGTGAAGAGAGCCATAATTTGGCACCAAAATATTGCTCAGGCCTCGAAATTGGGATGTTTGGGATATTTTGAAAACTACAGGGGAGTTTGTGCAAAATGTGATTCACTGCCGCTTTCAGTACTTGGCATATGTTGGGTATAAAAAGTCGTAATATCAAACTGCGAATACGTGCAGAGAGCCAGAATTTGGCTCCAAAATATGGCTCAGGCCTCGAAATTGGAATATTTGGGATATTTTGAAAACTGGAGGGAATTTTGTGAAAAATGTCTCACTGCCGCTTTCAGTACTTGTCATATGTTGGGTATAAAAAGTCTGAATTTCAAACTGCGAATACGTGCAGAGAGCCAGAATTTGGATTCAAAATATGGCTCAGGCCTCGAAACTGGGATATTTTGAAAACTGCAGGGTAGTTAGTGCAAAATGTGACTCTGCCGCTTTCAGTACTTGTCATATGTTGGGTATAAAAAGTCGTAATTTCAAACTGCGAATGCGTGCAGAGAGCCAGAATTTGGCTCCAAAATATGGCTCAGGCCTCGAAATTAGGATATTAGGGATATTTTAAAAACTGCAGGGAGGTTTGGGACAAATGTGACCAAACGCCGCTTTCAGTACTTGGCATATATTTTGTATAAAAGGACGTAATTTCAAACTGCGAATACGTGCAGAGAGCCAGAATTTGTCAACAAAATATGGCTCAGGCCTCGAAATTGGGATATTTTGGATATTTTGAAAACTGGAGGGAATTTTGTGCAAAATGTGACTCAGTGCCGCTTTCAGTACTTGTCATATGTTGGGTATAAAAAGTCTGAATTTCAAACTGTGAATACGTGCAGAGAGCCTGAATTTCGCTCCAAAATATGATTCAAACCTCGAAATTGGGATGTTTGGGATATTTTGAAAACAGCAGGGGGGGGGGGGGGGATTAGGCCAAA
Source organism: Procambarus clarkii (assembly GCF_040958095.1). Taxonomy (NCBI): domain Eukaryota; kingdom Metazoa; phylum Arthropoda; class Malacostraca; order Decapoda; family Cambaridae; genus Procambarus; species Procambarus clarkii. Next base: position 36,725,450 of record NC_091179.1, read on the forward strand.
TGTGACAAAACGCCGCTTTCAGTACTTGGCATATGTTGGGTATAAAAAGATGTAATTTCAAACTGCGAATACGTGCAGAGAGCCAGAATTTGGCTGCAAAATATGGCTCAGGCCTCGAAATTGGGATATTTGGCATATTTCGAAAACTGCAGGGGAGTATTTGCAAAATGTGACTCAGTGCCGCTTTCAGGACTTGACATATGTTGGGTATAAAAAGTCGTAATTTCAAACTGCGAATACGTGCATAGAGCCAGAATTTTGCTCAGGCCACGAAATTGGGATGTTTGGGATATTTTGAAAACTTTAAGGAGGTTTGGGACAAATGTGACCAAATGCCGCTTTCAGTACTTTGCATATGTTGGGAATAAAAAGTTGTAATTTCAAACAGCGAATACGTGCAGAGAGCCAGAATTTGGCTCCAAAATATGGTTTATGCCTCGAAATTGGGAAGTTTGGGATATTTTGAAAACTGCAGGGGAGTTTGTGCAAAATGTGACTCACTGCCGCTTTCAGTACTTGGCATATGTTAGGTATAAAAAGTCGTAATATCAAACTGTGAATACGTGCAGAGAGCCAGAATTTGGCTCCAAAATATGGCTCAGGCCTCGATATTGGGATGTTCGGGATATTTTGAAAACTGCAGGGAGGTTTGGGACAAATGTGACCAAACGCCGCTTTCAGTACTTCACATATGTTGGGTATAAAAAAGTCGTAATTTCAAACTGCGAATACGTGCAGAGAGCCAGAATTTGGCTCCAAAATATTACTCAGGCCTCGAAATTGGGATGTTTTGGATATTTTGAAAACTACAGGGGAGTTTGTGAAAAATGTGATTCACTGCCGCTTTCAGTACTTGGCATATGTTGGGTATAAAAAGTCGTAATATCAAACTGCGAATACGTGCAGAGAGCCAGAATTTGGCTCCAAAATATGAATCAGGCCTCGAAAATTGGATATTAGGAATATTTTGAAAACTGCAGGGAGGTTTGGGACAAATGTGACCAAACGACGCTTTCAGTACTTGGCATATGTTGGGTATAAAAAGACGTAATTTCAAACTGCTAATACGTGCAGAGAGCCAGATTTTGGCTCCAAAATATGGCTCAGGCATTGAAATTGGGATGTTTGGGATATTTTGAAAACAGCAGGGGAGTTTGTGCAAAATGTGACTCATTGCCGCTTTCAGTACTTGGCATATGTTGGGTATAAAAAGTCAAAATTTGAAACTGGGAATACGTGCAGAGAGCCAGAATTTGGATCCAAAATATGGCTCGGGCCTCGAAATTGGGATATTTTGAATATTTTGAAAACTGCAGGGTAGTTTGTGCAAAATGTGACACTGCCGCTCTCAGTACTTGGCATATGTTGGGCATAAAAAGTCGTAATTTCAAACTGCGAATACGTGCAGAGAGCCTGAATTTGGCTCCAAAATATGATTCAAACCTCGAAATTGGGATGTTTGGGATATTTTGAAAACAGCAGGGGGGGGATTAGGCCAAATGTGACAAAACGCCGCTTTCAGTACTTGGCATATGTTGGGTATAAAAAGATGTAATTTCAAACTGCGAATACGTGCAGAGAGCCAGAATTTGGCTGCAAAATATGGCTCAGGCCTCGAAATTGGGATATTTGGCATATTTCGAAAACTGCAGGGGAGTTTTTGCAAAATGTGACTCAGTGCCGCTTTCAGGACTTGACATATGTTGGGTATAAAAAGTCGTAATTTCAAACTGCGAATACGTGCATAGAGCCAGAATTTTGCTCAGGCCACGAAATTGGGATGTTTGGGATATTTTGAAAACTGCAGGGGGGTTTGGGACAAATATGACCAAACGCCTCTTTCAGTACTTGGCATATGTTGGGTATAAAAAGTCGTAATTTCAAACTGCGAATACGTGCAAAGAGCCAGAATGTGGATCCAAAATATGGCTCAGGCCTCGAAATTGGGATATTTGGGATATTTTGAAAACTGCAGGGAGGTTTAGGACAAATGTGACCAAACGCCGCTTTCAGTACTTGGCATATGTTGGGTATAAAAAAGTCGCAATTTCAGACTGCGAATACGTGCAGAGAGCCAGAATTTGGCTCTAAAATATGGCTCAGGCCTTGAAATTGGGATATTTGGGATATTTTAAAAACTGCAGGGAGGTTTAGGACAAATGTGACCAAACGCCGCTTTCACGACTTGACATATGTTGGGTATAAAAAGTCGTAATTTCAAACTGCGAATACGTGCATAGAGTCAGAATTTGGCTCAGGCCAAGAAATTGGGATGTTTGGGATATTTTGAAAACTACAGGGGGGTTTGGGACAAATATGACCAAACGCCGCTTTCAGTACTTGCCATATGTTCTGTATAAAAAGTCGTAATTTCAAACTGCGAATACGTGCAGAGAGCAAGAATTTGACTCCAAAATATGGCTCAGGCCTCGGTATTGGGATGTTTGGGATCTTTTAAAAACTGCAGGAAGGTTTGGGACAAATGTGACCAAACGCCGTTCTCTGTCTTTCGCATATGTTGGGTATAAAAAAGTCGTAATTTCAAACTGCGAATACGTGCAGAGAGCCAGCTTTTGACTCCAAAATATAGCTCATTACTCGAAATTAGGATGTTTGGAATATTTTGAAAACTGCAGGGGAGTTTGTGCAAAATGTGACTCACTGCCGCTTTCAGTACTTGGCATATGTTGGGTATAAAAAGTCATAATATCAAACTGCGAATACGTGCAGAGAACCAGAATTTGGCTCCAAAATATGGCTCAGGCCTCGATATTGGGATGTTCGGGATATTTTCAAAACTGCAGGGGGGATTAGGACAAATGTGACCAAACGCCGCTTTCAGTACTGGGCATATGTTGGGTATAAAAAGACGTAATTTCAAACTGCGCATACGTGCAGAGAGCCAGATTTTGGCTCCAAAATATGGCTCAGGCCTCGAAATTGGGATGTTTGGGATATTTTTTTAAACTGCAGAGGAGTTTGTGCAAAATGTGACTCACTGCCGCTTTCAATACTTGGCATATGTTGGGTATGAAAAGTCGTAATATCAAACTGCGAATACGTGCAGAGAACCAGAATTTGGCTCCAAAATATGGCTCAGGCCTCGATATTGGGATGTTCGGTATATTTTGAAAACTGCAGGGAGGTTTGGGACAAATGTGACCAAACGCCGCTTTCAGTACTTCGCATATGTTGGGTATAAAAAAAAAGTCGTAATTTCAAACTGCGAATATGTGTAGAGAGCCAGAATTTGGCTCCAAAATATTACTCAGGCCACGAAATTGGGATGTTTTGGATATTTTGAAAACTACAGGGGAGTTTGTGAAAAATGTGATTCACTGCCGCTTTCAGTACTTGGCATATGTTGGGTATAAAAAGTCGTAATATCAAACTGCGAATACGTGCAGAGAGCCAGAATTTGGCTCCAAAATATGAATCAGGCCTCGAAAATAGGATATTAGGGATATTTTGAAAACTGCAGGGAGGTTTGGGACAAATGTGACCAAACGCCGCTTTCAGTACTTGGCATATGTTGGGTATAAATAGACGTAATTTCAAACTGCGATTACGTGCAGAGAGCCAGAATTTGTCTTCAAAATATGGCTCAGGCCTCGAAATTGGAATATTTGGGATATGATGAAAACTTGAGGGAATTTTGTGCAAAATGTGACTCAATGCCGCTTTCAGTACTTGGCATATGTTGGGTATAAAAAATCTGAATTTCAAACTGCGATTACGTGCAGAGAGCCTGAATTTGGCTCCAAAATATTGCTCAGGCCTCGAAATTGGGATGCTTGGGATATTTTGAAAACTGCAGGGGGGATTAGGACAAATGTGACCAAACGCCGCTTTCAGTACTTGGCATATGTTGGGTATAAAAAGACGTAATTTCAAACTGCGAATACGTGCAGAGAGCCAGATTTTGGCTCCAAAATATGGCTTAGGCCTCGAAATTGGGATGTTTGGGATATTTTGAAAACAGCAGGGGAGTTTGTGCAAAATGTGATTCACTGCCGCTTTCAGTACTTGGCATATGTTGGGAATAAAAAGTCAAAATATGAAACTGGGAATACGTGCAGAGAGCCAGAATTTGACTCCAAAATATGGCTCAGGCCTCAAAATTGGGATATTTTAAAAACTGCAGGGAGGTTTGGGACAAATGTGACCAAACGCCGCTTTCAGTACTGGCATATGTTGGGTATAAAAAGTCGTAATTTCAAACTGCGAATACGTGCAGAGAGCCAGAATTTGGATCCAAAATATGGCTCAGGCCTCGAAGTTGGGATATTTTGAATATTTTGAAAACTGCAGGGGAGATTGTGCAAAATGTGACTCTGCCGCTCTCAGTACTTGGCATATGTTGGGTATAAAAATTCGTAATTTCAAACAGCGAATACGTGCAAAAAGCCAGATTTTGGCTCCAAAATATGGCTCAGGCCTCGAAATTGGGATGTTTGGGATATTTTGAAAACTTCAGAGAGGTTTGGGACAAATGTGACCAAATGCCGCTTTCAGTACTTGGCATATGTTTTGTATAAAAGGACGTAATTTCAAACTGCGAATACGTGCAGAGAGCCAGAATTTGGCTCCAAAATATTACTCAGGCCTCGAAATTGGGATGTTTGGGATATTTTGAAAACTACAGGGGAGTTTGTGAAAAATGTGATTCACTGCCGCTTTCAGTACTTGGCATATGTTGGGTATAAAAAGTCGTATTATCAAACTGCGAATACGTGCAGAGAGCCAGAATTTGGCTCCAAAATATGGTTCAGGCCTCGAAATTGGGACGTTTGGGTTATTTTGAAAACTGCAGGGGAGTTTGTGCAAAATGTGACTCACTGCCGCTTTCAGTACTTGTCATATGTTGGGTAGAAAAAAGAGGTAATTTCAAACTGCGAATACGTGCAGAGAGTCAGAATTTGGCTCCAAAATATGGTTCAGGCCTCGAAATTGGGAAGTTTGGGATATTTTGAAAACTGCAGGGGAGTTTGTGCAAAATGTGATTCACTGTTGCTTTCAGTACTTGGCATATGTTGGGTATAAAAAGTCGTAATATCAAACTGCGAATACGTGCAGAGAGCCAGAATTTGGCTCCAAAATATGGCTCAGGCCTCGAAATTAGGATATTAGGGATATTTTGAAAACTGCAGGGAGGTTTGGGACAAATGTGACCAAACGCCGCTTTCAGTACTTGGCATATGTTTTGTATAAAAGGACGTAATTTCAAACTGCGAATACGTGCAGAGAGCCAGAATTTGTCTCCAAAATATGGCTCAGGTCTCGAAATTGTGATATTTGGGATATTTTGAAAACTGGAGGGAATTTTGTGCAAAATGTGGCTCACTGCCGCTCTCAGTACTTGGCATATGTTGGGTACAAAAAGTCTGAATTTCAAACAGCGAATACGTGCAGAGTGGCTGAATTTGGCTCCAAAATATGGCTCAGGCCTCGAAATTGGGATGTTTGGGATATTTTGAAAACAGCAGGGGGGGAATAGGCCAAATGTGACCAAACGCCGCTTTCAGTACTTGGCATATGTTGGGTATAAAAAGTCGTAATTTCAAACTGCGAATATGTGCAGAGAGCCAGAATGTGGATCCAAAACAAGGCTCAGGCCTCGAAATTGGGATATTTGGGATATTTTGCAAACTGCAGAGGAGTTTGTGCAAAATGTGACTCACTGCCGCATCCTGTACTTTGCATATGTTGTGTATAATAAGTCGTAATTTCAAACTGCGAATACGTGCAGAGAGCCAGAATTTGGCTTCAAAATATGGCTCAGGCCTCGAAATTGGGATGTTTGGGATATTTTGAAAACTGCAGGGAATTTTGTGCAAAATGTGACTCAATGCCGCTTTCAGTACTTGGCATATGTTGGGTATAAAAAAGTCGCAATTTCAGACTGCGAATACGTGCAGAGAGCCAGAATTTGTCTCCAAAATATGGCTCAGGCCTCGAAATTGGGATATTTGACATATTTCGAAAACTGCAGGGGAGTTTTTGCAAAATGTGACTCACTGCCGCTTTCAGGACTTGACATATGTTGGGTATAAAAATTCGTAATTTCAAACTGCGAATACGTGCATAGAGCCAGAATTTGGCTCAGGCAACGAAATTAGGTTGTTTGGGATATTTTGAAAACTGGAGGGAATTTTGTGCAAAATGTGACTCAATGCCGGTTTCAGTACTTGTCATATGTTGGGTATAAAAAGTCATAATTTCAAACTGCGAATACGTTCAGAGAGCCAGAATTTGGATTCAAAATATGGCTCAGGCCTCGAAATTGGGATATTTTTAATATTTTGAAAACTGCAGGGGAGTTTGTGCAAAATGTGACTCTGCCGCTTTCAGTACTTGGCATATGTTGGGTATAAAAATCGTAATTTCAAACTGCGAATACGTGCAGTGAGCCAGAATTTGGCTCCAAAATATGGTTCAGGTCTCCAAATTGGGAAGTTTGGGATATTTTGAAAACTGCAGGGGAGTTTGTGCAAAATGTGACTCACTGCCGCTTTCAGTACTCGTCATATGTTGGGTAGAAAAAAGAGGTAATTTCAAACTGCGAATTCTTGCAGAGAGTCAGAATTTGGCTCCAAAATATGGTTCAGGCCTCAAAATTGGGAAGTTTGGGATATTTTGAAAACTGCAGGGGAGTTTGTGCAAAATGTGATTCACTGCCGCTTTCAGTACTTGGCATATGTTAGATATAAAAAGTCGTAATATCAAACTGCGAATACGTGTAGAGAGCCAGAATTTGGCTTCAAAATATGGCTCAGGCCTCGAAATTAGGATATTAGGGATATTTTGAAAACTGCAGGGAGGTTTGGGACAAATGTGACCAAACGCCGCTTTCAGTACTTGGCATATGTTTTGTATAAAAGGACGAAATTTCAAACTGCGAATACGTGCAGAGAGCCAGAATTTGTCTCCAAAATATGGCTCAAGTCTCGAAATTGGGATATTTGGGATATTTTGAAAACTGGAGGGAATTTTGTGCAAAATGTGGCTCACTGCCGCTCTCAGTACTTGGCATATGTTGGGTATAAAAAGTCTGAATTTCAAACAGCGAATACGTGCAGAGTGCCTGAATTTGGCTCCAAAATATGGCTCAGGCCTCGAAATTGGGATGTTTGGGATATTTTGAAAACAGCAGGGGGGGAATAGGCCAAATGTGACCAAACGCCGCTTTCAGTACTTGGCATATGTTGGGTATAAAAAGTCGTAATTTCAAACTGTGAATACGTGCAGAGAGCCAGAATGTGGATCCAAAACAAGGCTCAGGCCTCGAAATTGGGATATTTGGGATATTTTGCAAACTGCAGAGGAGTTTGGGCAAAATGTGACTCACTGCCGCGTCCTGTACTTTGCATATGTTGTGTATAATAAGTCGTAATTTCAAACTGCGAATACGTGCAGAGAGCCAGAATTTGGCTTCAAAATATGGCTCAGGCCTCGAAATTGGGATGTTTGGGATATTTTGAAAACTGCAGGGGAGTTTGTGCAAAATGTGACTCACTGCCGCGTCAAGTACTTGGCATATGTTGGGTATAAAAAGTTGTAATATCAAACTGCGAATACGTGCAGAGAGCCAGAATTTGGCTCCAAAATATGGCTCAGGCCTCTAAATTAGGATATTAGGGATATTTTGAAAACTGCAGGGAGGTTTGGGACAAATGGGACCAAACGCCGCTTTCAGTACTTGGCATATGTTGGGTATAAAAAAGTCGCAATTTCAGACTGCGAATACGTGCAGAGAGCCAGAATTTGTCTCCAAAATATGGCTCAGGCCTCGAAATTGGGATATTTGACATATTTCGAAAACTGAAGGGGAGTTTTTGCAAAATGTGACTCACTGCCGCTTTCAGGACTTGACATATGTAGGGTATAAAAAGTCGTAATTTCAAACTGCGAATACGTGCATAGAGCCAGATTTTGGCTCAGGCAACGAAATTAGGATGTTTGGGATATTTTGTAAACTGCAGGGGGGTTTGGGACAAATATGACCAAATGCCTCTTTCAGTACTTGCCATATGTTCCGTATGAAAAGTCGTAATTTCAAACTGCGAATACGTGCAGAGAGCCAGAATTTGGCTCCAAAATATGGCTCAGGCTTCGGTATTGGGATGTTTGGGATCTTTTGAAAACTGAAATAAGGTTTGGGACAAATGTGACCAAACGCCGCTCTCAGTCTTTCGCATATGTTGGGTATAAAAAAAGTCGTAATTTCAAACTACGAATACATGCAGAGAGTCAGAATTTGGCTCCAAAGTATGGCTCAGGCCTCGAAATTGGGATGTTTGGGATATTTTGAAAACAGCAGGGGAGTTTGTGCAAAATGTGACTCACTGCCGCTTTCAGTACTTCGCATATGTTAGGTATAAAAAGTCGTAATTTCAAACTGCGAATATGTGCAGAGAGCCAGAATTTGGATTCAAAATATGGTTCAGGCCTCTAAATTGGGAAGTTTGGGATATTTTGAAAACTGCAGGGGAGTTTGTGCAAAATGTTACTCACTGCCGCTTTCAGTACTTGTCATATGTTGGGTAGAAAAAAGAGGTAATTTGAAACTGCGAATTCTTGCAGAGAGTCAGAATTTGGCTCCAAAATATGTCTCAGGCCTCGAAATTGGGATGTTTGGGATATTTTGAAAACAACAGGGGAATTTGTGCAAAATGTGACTCACTGCTGCTTTCAGTACTTGGCATATGTTGGGTATAAAAAGTCGAAATATCAAACTGGGAATACGTGCAGAGAGCCAGAATTTGACTCCAAAATATGGCTCAGGCCTCGAAATTGGGATATTTGGGATATTTTGAAAACTTCAGGGAGGTTTGGAACAAATGTGACCAAATGCCGCTTTCAGTACTTGGCATATGTTGGGTATAAAAAGTTGTAATTTCGAAAAGCGAATACGTGCAGAGAGCCAGAATTTGGCTGCAAAATATGGATCAGGCCTCGAAATTGGAAAGTTTGGGATATTTTGAAAACTGCAGAGGAGTTTGTGCAAAATGTGACTCACTGCCGCTTTCAGTACTTGGCATATGTTGTACAATATCTTGGCTCAGGCCAAGAAATTGGGATGTTTGGGATATTTTGAAAACTGCAGGGGGGTTTGGGACAAATATGACCAAACGCCACTCTCAGTACTTGCCATATGTTCCATATAAAAAGTCGTAATTTCAAACCGCGAATACGTGCAGAGAGCAAGAATTTGCCTCCAAAATATGGCTCAGGCCTCCGTATTGGGATGTTTAGGATCTTTTGAAAACTGCAGGAAGGTTTCGGACAAATGTGACCAAACGCCGTTCTCAGTCTTTCGCATATGTTGGGTATAAAAAATTCGTAATTTCAAACTGCGAAACGTGCAGAGAGCCAGAATTTGGCTCCAAAATATGGCTCAGGCCTCGAAATTGGGATGTTTGGGATATTTTGAAAACAGCAGGGGAATTTGTGCAAAATGTGACTCACTGCTGCTTTCAGTACTTGGCAAATGTTGGGTATAAAAAGTCGAAATATCAAACTGGGAATACGTGCAGAGAGCCAGAATTTGACTCCAAAATATGGCTCAGGACTCGAAATTGGGATATTTGGGATATTTTAAAAACTGCAGGGAGGTTTGGGACAAATGTGACCAAACGCCGCTTTCAGTACTTGGCATATGTTGGGTATAAAAAGTCGTAATTTCAATCTGCGAATACGTGCAGAGAGCTAGAATTTGGCTCCAAAATATAGCTCAGGCCTCGAAATTGGGATGTTTGGGATATTTTGAAAACTGCAGGGGAGTTTGTGCAAAATGTGACTCACTGCCGCGTCCAGTACTTGGCATATGTTGGGTATAAAAATTCGTAATATCAAACTGCGAATACGTGCAAAAAGCCAGAATTTGGCTCCAAAATATGGCTCAGGCCTCGAAATTGGGATGTTTGGGATATTTTGAAAACTTCAGGGAGGTTTGGAACAAATGTGACCAAATGCCGCTTTCAGTACTTGGCATATGTTGTACAATATCTTGGCTCAGGCCAAGAAGTTGGGATGTTTGGGATATTTTGAAAACTACAGGGGGGTTTGGGACAAATATGACCAAACGCCGCTTTCAGTACTTGCCATATGTTCCGTATAAAAAGTCGTAATTTCAAACCGCGAATACGTGCAGAGAGCAAGAATTTGCCTCCAAAATATGGCTCAGGCCTCGGTATTGGGATGTTTAGGATCTTTTGAAAACTGCAGGAAGGTTTGGGACAAATGTGACCAAACGCCGTTCTCAGTCTTTCGCATATGTTGGGTATAAAAAATTCGTAATTTCAAACTGCGAATACGTGCAGAGAGCCAGAATTTGGCTCCAAAATATGGCTCAAGCCTCGAAATTGGGATGTTTGGGATATTTTGAAAACAGCAGGGGAGTTTGTGCAAAATGTGACTCACTTCCGCTTTCAGTACTTGGCATATGTTGGGTATAAAAAGTCGAAATATCAAACTGGGAATACGTGCAGAGAGCCAGAATTTGACTCCAAAATATGGCTCAGGCCTCGAAATTGGGATATTTGGTATATTTTAAAAACTGCAGGGAGGTTTGGGACAAATGTGACCAAATGCCGCTTTCAGTACTTGGCATATGTTGGGTATAAAAAGTCGTAATTTCAAACTGCGAATACGTGCAGAGAGCCAGAATTTGGATCCAAAATATGGCTCAGGCCTCGAAATTGGGATATTTTGAATATTTTGAAAACTGCAGGGGAGTTTGTGCAAAGTGTGACTCTGCCGCTCTCAGTACTTGGCATATGTTGGGTATAAAAAGTCGTAATTTCAAACAACGAATAAGAGCAAAGAGCCAGAATTGTACTACAAAATATAGCTCAGGCCTCATAATTGAGATGTTTGGGATATTTTGAAAACTTCAGGGAGGTTTGGGACAAATGTGACCAAATGCCGCTTTCTGTTTTTGGCATATGTTGGGTGTAAAAAGTTCTAATTTCAAACAGTGGATACGTGCAGAGAGCCAGAATTTGGCTCCAAAATATGGTTCAGGCCTCGAAATTGGGAAGTTTGGGATATTTTGAAAACTGCAGGGGAGTTTGTGCAAAATGTGACTCACTGCCGCTTGCAGTACTTGGCATATGTTGGGTATAAAAAGTCGTAATATTAAACTGCGAATACGTGCAGAGACCCAGATTTTGGCTCAAAAATATGGCTCAGTCCTTGATATTGGGATGTTCGGGATATTTTGAAAACTGCAGGGAGGTTTGGGACAAATGTGACCAAACGCCGGTTTCAGTACTTCGCATATGTTGGGTATAAAAAAGTCGTAATTTCAAACTGAGAATACGTGCAGAGAGTCAGAATTTGGCTCCAAAATATGACTCAGGCCTCGAAATTGGGATGTTTGGGATATTTTGAAAACTGCAGGGGAGTTTGTGCAAAATGTGACTCACTGCCGCTTTCAGTACTTGGCATATGTAGAGTATAAAAAGTCGGAATATTAAACTGCGAATACGTGCAGAGAGCCAGAATTTGACTCCAAAATATGGCTTAGGCCTCGAAATTGGGATATTTGGGATATTTTAAAAACTGCAGGGAGGTTTAGGACAAAAGTGACCAAACGCCGCTTTCAGTACTTGGCATATGTTAGGTATAAAAAGTCGTAATTTCAATCTGCGAATACGTGCAGAGCCAGAATTTGGCTCCAAAATAAAGCTCAGGCCTCGAAATTAGGATGTTTGGGATATTTTGAAAACTGCAGGGGAGTTTGTTCAAAATGTGACTCACTGCCGCGTCCAGTACTTGGCATATGTTGGGTATAAAAAGTCGTAATATCAAACTGCGAATACGTGCAAAGAGCCAGAATTTGGCTCCAAAATATGGCTCAGGCCTCGAAATTGGGATGTTTGGGATATTTTGAAAACTTCAGGGAGGTTTGGAACAAATGTGACCAAATGTCGCTTTCAGTACTTGGCATATGTTGTACAATATCTTGGCTCAGGCCACGAAATTGAGATGTTTGGGATATTTTGAAAACTGTAGGGTAGGTTTGGGACAAATATGACCAAACGCCGCTTTCAGTACTTGTGATATGTTCCGTATAAAAAGTCATAATTTCAAACTGTGAATACGTGCAGAGAGCCCGAATTTGGCTCTAAAATATGGCTCAGGACTCGATATTGGGATGTTCGGGATATTTTGAAAACTGCAGGGAGGTTTGGGACAAATGTGACCAAACGCCGCTTTCAGTACAACGCATATGTTGGGTATAAAAAATTTGTAATTTCAAACTGCGAATACGTGCAAAGAGCCAGAATTTGGTTCCAAAATATGGCTCAGGCCTCGAAATTGGGATGTTTGGGATATTTCGATAACTGCAAGGGAGTTTGTGCAAAACGTGACTCACTTCCGCTTACAGGACTTGACATATGTTGGGTATAAAAAGTTGTAATATCAAACTGCGAATACGTGCAGAGAGCCAGAATTTGGCTATAAAATAGGGCTCAGGCCTCGAAATTGGGATATTTGGGATATTTTGAAAACTGCAGGGAGGTTTGGGACAAATGTGACCAAACGCCGCTTTCAGTACTTGGCATATGTTGGGTATAAAAAAGTCGAAACTTCAGACTGCGAATACGTGCTGAGAGCCAGAATTTGGCTCTAAAATATGGCTCAGGCCTCGAAATTGGGATATTTGACATATTTCGAAAACTGCAGGGGAGTTTGTGCAAAATGTGACTCACTGCCGCTTTCAGGAATTGACATATGTTGGGTATAAAAAAGTCGTAATTTCAAACTGCGAATACGTGCATAGAGCCAGAATTTGGCTCAGGCCAAGAAATTGGAATGTTTGGGATATTTTGAAAACTGCAGGGGATTTTGGGACAAATAAGACCAAACGCCTCTTCCAGTACTTGCCATATGTTCCGTATAAAAAGTCGTAATTTCAAACTGCGAATAAGAGCAAAGAGCCAGAATTGTACTACAAAATATAGCTCAGGCCTCGAAATTGGGATGTTTGGGATATTTTGAAAACTTCAGGGAGGTTTGGGACAAATGTGACCAAATGCCGCTTTCTGTTTTTGGCATATGTTGGGTGTAAAAAGTTCTAATTTCAAACAGCGAATACGTGCAGAGAGCCAGAATTTGGCTCCAAAATATGGTTCAGGCCTCGAAATTGGGAAGTTTGGGATATTTTGAAAACTGCAGGGGAGTTTGTGCAAAATGTGACTCACTGCCGCTTGCAGTACTTGGCATATGTTGGGTATAAAAAGTCGTAATATTAAACTGCGAATACGTGCAGAGACCCAGATTTTGGCTCAAAAATATGGCTCAGTCCTTGATATTGGGATGTTCGGGATATTTTGAAAACTGCAGGGAGGTTTGGGACAAATGTGACCAAACGCCGGTTTCAGTACTTCGCATATGTTGGGTATAAAAAAGTCGTAATTTCAAACTGAGAATACGTGCAGAGAGTCAGAATTTGGCTCCAAAAATGACTCAGGCCTCGAAATTGGGATGTTTGGGATATTTTGAAAACTGCAGGGGAGTTTGTGCAAAATGTGACTCACTGCCGCTTTCAGTACTTGGCATATGTAGGGTATAAAAAGTCGGAATATTAAACTGCGAATACGTGCAGAGAGCCAGAATTTGACTCCAAAATATGGCTCAGGCCTCGAAATTGGGATATTTGGGATATTTTAAAAACTGCAGGGAGGTTTAGGACAAAAGTGACCAAACGCCGCTTTCAGTACTTGGCATATGTTAGGTATAAAAAGTCGTAATTTCAATCTGCGAATACGTGCAGAGCCAGAATTTGGCTCCAAAATAAAGCTCAGGCCTCGAAATTGGGATGTTTGGGATATTTTGAAAACTGCAGGGGAGTTTGTTCAAAATGTGACTCACTGCCGCGTCCAGTACTTGGCATATGTTGAGTATAAAAAGTCGTAATATCAAACTGCGAATACGTGCAAAGAGCCAGAATTTTGCTCCAAAATATGGCTCAGGCCTCGAAATTGGGATGTTTGGGATATTTTGAAAACTTCAGGGAGGTTTGGAACAAATGTGACCAAATGTCGCTTTCAGTACTTGGCATATGTTGTACAATATTTTGGCTCAGGCCACGAAATTGAGATGTTTGGGATATTTTGAAAACTGTAGGGTAGGTTTGGGACAAATATGACCAAACGCCGCTTTCAGTACTTGGCATATGTTAGGTATAAAAAGTCGTAATTTCAAACTGCGAATAAGTGCAGAGCGCCAGAATTTGGCTCCAAAATATAGCTCAGGCCTCGAAATTGGGATGTTTGGGATATTTTGAAAACTGCAGGGGAGTTTGTGCAAAATGTGACTCACTGCCGCGTCCAGTACTTGGCATATGTTGGGTATAAAAAGTCGTAATATCAAACTGCGAATACGTGCAAAGAGCCAGAATTTGGCTCCAAAATATGGCTCAGGCCTCGAAATTGGGATGTTTGGGATATTTTGAAAACTTCAGGGAGGTTTGGAACAAATGTGACCAAATGCCGCTTTCAGTACTTGGCATATGTTGGGTATAAAAAGTTCTAATTTCAAACAGCGAATACGTGCAGAGAGCCAGAATTTGGCTCCAAAATATGGATCAGGCCTCGAAATTGGAAAGTTTGGGATATTTTGAAAACTGCAGAGGAGTTTGTGCAAAATGGGACTCACTGCCGCTTTCAGTACTTGGCATATATTGTACAATATCTTGGCTCAGGCTAAGAAATTGGGATGTTTGGGATATTTTGAAAACTGCAGGGGGGTTTGGGACAAATGTGACCAAACGCCGCTTTCAGTACTTCGCATTTGTTGGGTATAAAAAAGTCGTAATTTCAAACTGCGAATACGTGCAGAGAGCCAGAATTTGGCTCCAAAATATTGCTCAGGCCTCGAAAGTGGGATGTTTGGGATATTTTGAAAACTGCTAGGGAGTTTGTGCAAATTGTGACTCACTGCCGCGTCCAGTACTTGGCATATGTTGGGTATAAAAAGTCGAAATATCAAACTGGGAATACGTGCAGAGAGCCAGAATTTGACTCCAAAATATGGCTCAGGCCTCGAAATTGGGATGTTTGGGATATTTTGAAAACTTCAGGGAGGTTTGGGACAAATGTGACCAAATGCCGCTTTCTGTTTTTGGCATATGTTGGGTGTAAAAAGTTCTAATTTCAAACAGCGAATACGTGCAGAGAGCCAGAATTTGGCTCCAAAATATTGCTCAGGCCTCGAAATTGGGATGTTTGGGATATTTTGAAAACTGCAGGGGGGATTAGGACAAATGTGACCAAACGCCGCTTTCAGTACTTGGCATAAGCTTGGTATAAAAAGTCGTAATATCAAACTGGGAATACGTGCAGAGAGCCAGAATTTGACTCCAAAATATGGCTCAGGCCTCGAAATTGGGATGTTTGGGATATTTTGAAAACTTCAGGGAGGTTTGGGACAAATGTGACCAAATGCCGCTTTCTGTTTTTGGCATATGTTGGGTGTAAAAAGTTCTAATTTCAAACAGCGAATACGTGCAGAGAGCCAGAATTTGGCTCCAAAATATTGCTCAGGCCTCGAAATTGGGATGTTTGGGATATTTTGAAAACAGCAGGGGAATTTGTGCAAAATGTGACTCACTGCTGCTTTCAGTACTTTGCATATGTTGGGTATAAAAAGTCGAAATATCAAACTGGGAATACGTGCAGAGAGCCAGAATTTGACTCCAAAATATGGTTCAGGCCTCGAAATTGGGATATTTGGGATATTTTAAAAACTGCAGGGAGGTTTGGGACAAATGTGACCAAACGCCGCTTTCAGTACTTCGCATTTGTTGGGTATAAAAAAGTCGTAATTTCAAACTGCGAATACGTGCAGAGAGCCAGAATTTGACTCCAAAATATACCTCAGGCCTCGAAATTGGGATGTTTGGGATATTTTGAAAACTGCAGGGGGGTTTGGGACAAATGTGACCAAACGCCGCTTTCAGTACTTCGCATTTGTTGGGTATAAAAAAGTCGTAATTTCAAACTGCGAATACGTGCAGAGAGCCAGAATTTGGCTCCAAAATATTGCTCAGGTCTCGAAATTGGGATGTTTGGGATATTTTGAAAACTGCAGGGGGGATTAGGACAAATGTGACCAAACGCCGCTTTCAGTACTTGGCATAAGCTTGGTATAAAAAGTCGTAATATCAAACTGCGAATACGTGCAAAGAGCCAGAATTTGGCTCCAAAATATGGCTCAGGCCTCGAAATTGGGATGTTTGGGATATTTTGAAAACTTCAGGGAGGTTTGGAACAAATGTGACCAAATGTTGCTTTCAGTACTTGGCATATGTTGTACAATATCTTGGCTCAGGCCACGAAATTGAGATGTTTGGGATATTTTGAAAACTGTAGGGTAGGTTTGGGACAAATATGACCAAACGCCGCTTTCAGTACTTGTGATATGTTCCGTATAAAAAGTCATAATTTCAAACTGTGAATACGTGCAGAGAGCCAGAATTTGGCTCCAAAATATGGCTCAGGACTCGATATTGGGATGTTCGGGATATTTTGAAAACTGCAGGGAGGTTTGGGACAAATGTGACCAAACGCCGCTTTCAGTACAACGCATATGTTGGGTATAAAAAATTTGTAATTTCAAACTGCGAATATGTGCAAAGAGCCAGAATTTGGTTCCAAAATATGGCTCAGGCCTCGAAATTGGGATGTTTGGGATATTTCGAAAACTGCAGGGGAGTTTGTGCAAAACGTGACTCACTGCCGCTTTCAGGACTTGACATATGTTGGGTATAAAAAGTTGTAATATCAAACTGCGAATACGTGCAGAGAGCCAGAGTTTGGCTACAAAATAGGGCTCAGGCCTCGAAATTGGGATATTTGGGATATTTTGAAAACTGCAGGGAGGTTTGGGACAAATGTGACCAAACGCCGCTTTCAGTACTTGGCATATGTTGGGTATAAAAAAGTCGAAACTTCAGACTGCGAATACGTGCTGAGAGCCAGAATTTGGCTCTAAAATATGGCTCAGGCCTCGAAATTGGGATATTTGACATATTTCGAAAACTGCAGGGGAGTTTGTGCAAAATGTGACTCACTGCCGCTTTCAGGACTTGACATATGTTGGGTATAAAAAAGTCGTAATTTCAAACTGCGAATACGTGCATAGAGCCAGAATTTGGCTCAGGCCAAGAAATTGGGATGTTTGGGATATTTTGAAAACTGCAGGGGATTTTGGGACAAATGAGACCAAACGCCTCTTTCAGTACTTGCCATATGTTCCGTATAAAAAGTCATAATTTCAAACTGCGAAACGTGCAGAGAGCCAGAATTTGGCTCCAAAATATGGGTCAGGCCTCGAAATTGGGAAGTTTGGGATATTTTGAAAACTGCAGGGGAGTTTGTTCAAAATGTGACTCACTGCCGCTTTCAGTACTTGGCATATGTTGGGTATAAAAAGTCGTAATATCAAACTGCGAATACGTGCAGAGAGCCAGAATTTGGCTCCAAAATATGGCTCAGGCCTCGATATTGGGATGTTCGGGATATTTTGAAAACTGCAGGGAGGTTTGGGACAAATGTGACCAAACTCCGCTTTCAGTACTTCGCATATGTTGGGGATAAAAAAGTCGTAATATCAAACTGCGAATACGTGCAAAGAGCCAGAATTTGGCTCCAAAATATGGCTCAGGCCTCGATATTGGGATGTTCGGGATATTTTGAAAACTGCAGGGAGGTTTGGGACAAATGTGACCAAACTCCGCTTTCAGTACTTCGCATATGTTGGGTATAAAAAGTTGTAATTTCAAACAGCGAATACGTGCAGAGAGCCAGAATTTGGCTCCAAAATATGGATCAGGCCTCGAAATTGGAAAGTTTTGGATATTTTGAAAACTGCAGAGGAGTTTGTGCAAAATGGGACTCACTGCCGCTTTCAGTACTTGGCATATATTGTACAATATCTTGGCTCAGGGTAAGAAATTGGGATGTTTGGGATATTTTGAAAACTGCAGGGGGGTTTGGGATAAATATGACCAAACGCCGCTTTCAGTACTTGCCAAATGTTCCGTATAAAAAGTCGTAATTTCAAACCGCGAATACGTGCAGAGAGCAAGAATTTGCCTCCAAAATATGGCTCAGGCCTCGGTATTGGGATGTTTCGGATCTTTTGAAAACTGCAGGAAGGTTTGGGACAAATGTGACCAAACGCCGTTCTCAGTCTTTCGCATATGTTGGGTATAAAAAATTCGTAATTTCAAACTGCGAATACGTGCAGAGAGCCAGAATTTGGCTCCAAAATATGGCTCAGGCCTCGAAATTGGGATGTTTGGGATATTTTGAAAACAGCTGGGGAGTTTGTGAAAATGTGACTCACTTCCGCTTTTAGTACTTGGCATATGTTGGGTATAAAAAGTCGAAATATCAAACTGGGAATACGTGCAAAGAGCCAGAATTTGACTCCAAAATATGGCTCAGGCCTCGAAATTGGGATATTTGGGATATTTTAAAAACTGCAGGGAGGTTTGGGACAAATGTGACCAAACGCCGCTTTCAGTACTTGGCATATGTTGGGTATAAAAAGTCGTAATTTCAAACTGCGAATACGTGCAGAGAGCCAGAATTTGGATCCAAAATATGGCTCAGGCCTCGAAATTGGGATATTTTGAATATTTTGAAAACTGCAGGGGAGTTTGTGCAAAGTGTGACTCTGCCGCTCTCAGTACTTGGCATATGTAAGGTATAAAAAGTCGTAATTTCAAACAGCGAATAAGAGCAAAGAGACAGAATTTTGCTACAAAATATAGCTCAGGCCTCGAAATTGGGATGTTTGGGATATTTTGAAAACTTCAGGGAGGTTTGGGACAAATGTGAACAAATGCCGCTTTCTGTTTTTGGCATATGTTGGGTGTAAAAAGTTATAATTTCAAACAGCGAATACGGGCAGAGAGCCAGAATTTGGCTCCAAAATATGGTTCAGGCCTCGAAATTGGGAAGTTTTGATATTTTGAAAACTGCAGGGGAGTTTGTGCAAAATGTGACTCACTGCCGCTTGCAGTACTTGTCATATGTTGGGTATAAAAAGTCGTAATATCAAACTGCGAATACGTGCAGAGAGCCAGATTTTGGCTCCAAAATATGGCTCAGGCCTCGATATTGGGATGTTCGGGATATTTTGAAAACTGCAGGGAGGTTTGGGACAAATGTGACCAAACGCCGCTTTCAGTACTTCGCATATGTTGGGTATAAAAAAGTCGTAATTTCAAACTGCGAATACGTGCAGAGAGCCAGAATTTGGCTCCAAAATATTGCTCAGCCCTCGAAATTGGGATGTTTGGGATATTTTGAAAACTGCAGGGGGGATTTGGACAAATGTGACCAAACGCCGCTTTCAGTACTTGGCATATGTTGGGTATAAAAAGACGTAATTTCAAACAGCGAATACGTACAGAGAGCCAGAATTTGGCTCCAAAATATGGCTCAGGCCTCGAAATTGGGATATTTGGCATATTTCGAAAATTGCAGGGGAGTTTGTGCAAAATGTGACTCACTGCCGCTCTCAGGACTTGACATATATTGGGTATAAAAAGTCGTAATTTCAAACTGCGAATACGTGCATAGAGCCAGAATTTGGCTCATGCCAAATTGGGATGTTTGGGATATTTTGAAAACTGCAGGGAGGTTTAGGACAAATGTGACAAACGCCGCTTTCAGTACTTGGCATATGTTGGGTATAAAAAAGTCGCAATTTCAGACTGCGAATACGTGCAGAGAGCCAGAATTTGGCTCCAAAATATGGCTCAGAACTCGAAATTGGGATGTTTGGGATATTTTGAAAACAGCAGGGGAATTTGTGCAAAATGTGACTCACTGCTGCTTTCAGTACTTGGCATATGTTGGGTATAAAAAGTCAAAATATCAAACTGGGAATACTTGCAGAGAGCCAGAATTTGACTCCAAAATATGGCTCAGGCCTCAAAATTGGGATATTTGGGATATTTTAAAAACTGCAGGGAGATTTGGGACAAATGTGACCAAACGCCGCTTTCAGTACTTGGCATATGTTAGGTATAAAAAGTCGTAATTTCAAACTGCGAATACGTGCAGAGAGCCAGAATTTGGCTCCAAAATATGGCTAAGGCCTCGAAAATGGGATGTTTGGGATATTTTGAAAACTGCTGGGGAGTTTGTGCAAAATGTGACTCACTGCCGCGTCCAGTACTTGGCATATGTTGGGTATAAAAATTCGTAATATCAAACTGCGAATACGTGCAAAGAGCCAGAATTTGGCTCTAAAATATGGCTCAGGCCTCGAAATTGGGATGATTGGGATATTATGAAAATTTCAGGGAGGTTTGGGACAAATGTGACCAAATGCCGCTTTCAGTACTTGGCATACGTCAGGTATAAAAAGTTGTAATTTCAAACAGCGAATACATGCAGAGAGCCAGAATTAGGCTCCAAAATAAGGATCAGGCCTCGAAATTGGAAAGTTTGGGATATTTTGAAACCTGCAGGGGAGTTGGTGCCAAATGTGACTCACTGCCGCTTTCAGTACTTGGCATATGTTGTACAATTTCTTGGCTCAGGCCTAGAAATTGGGATGTTTGGGATATTTTGAAAACAGCAGGGGAGTTTGTGCAAAATGTGACTCACTTCCGCTTTCAGTACCTGGCATATGTTGGGTATAAAAAGTCGAAATATCAAACTGGGAATACGTGCAGAGAGCCAGAATTTGACTCCAAAATTTGGCTCAGGCCTCGAAATTGGGATATTTGGGATATTTTAAAATCTGCAGGGAGGTTTGGGACAAATGTGACCAAACGCCGCTTTCAGTACTTGGCATATGTTGGGTATAAAAAGTCATAATTTCAAACTGCGAATACGTGCAGAGAGCCAGAATTTGGATCCAAAATATGGCTCAAGCCTCGAAATTGGGATATTTTGAATATTTTGAAAACTGCAGGGGAGTTTGTGCAAAATGTGACTCTGCCGCTCTCAGTACTTGGCATATGTTGGGTATAAAAAGTCGTAATTTCAAACAGCGAATACGTGCAAAGAGCCAGAATTTTGCTCCAAAATATGGCTCAGGCCTCGAAATTGGGATGTTTGGGATATTTTGAAAACTTCAGGGAGGTTTGGGACAAATGTGACCAAATGACGCTTTCAGTTTTTGGCATATGTTGGGTGTAAAAAGTTGTAATTATCAAACATCGAATACGTGCAGTGAGGCAGAATTTGGCTCCAAAATATGGTTCAGGCCTCGAAATTGGGAAGTTTAGGATATTTTGAAAACTGCAGGGGAGTTTGTGCAAAATGTGACTCACTGCCGCTTTCAGTACTTGGCATATGTTGAGTATAAAAAGTCGTAATATCAAACTGCGAATACGTGCAGAGAGCCAGAATTTGGCTCCAAAATATGGCTCAGGCCTCGATATTGGGATGTTTGGGATATTTTGAAAACTGCAGGGAGGTTTGGGACAAATGTGACCAAACGCCGCTTTCAGTACTTCGCATATGTTGGGTATAAAAAAGTCGTAATTTCAAACTGCGAATACGTGCAGAGAGCCAGAATTTGGCTCCAAAATATTGCTCAGGCCTCGAAATTGGGATGTTTGGGATATTTTGAAAACTGCTAGGGAGTTTGTGCAAATTGTGACTCACTGCCACGTCCAGTACTTGGCATATGTTGGGTATAAAAAGTCGTAATATCAAACTGCAAATACGTGCAAAGAGCCAGAATTTGGCTCCAAAATATGGCTCAGGCCTCGAAATTGGGATGTTTGGGATATTTTAAAAACTTCAGGGAGGTTTGGGACAAATGTGACCAAATGCCGCTTTCAGTACTTGGCATACGTTGGGTATAAAAAGTTGTAATTTCAAACAGCGAATACATGCAGAGAGCCAGAATTTGGCATCAAAATATGGATCAGGCCTCGAAATTGAAAAGTTTGGGATATTTTGAAAACTGCAGGGGAGTTGGTGCCAAATGTGACTCACTGCCGCTTTCAGTACTTGGCATATGTTGTACAATTTCTTGGCTCAGGCCAAGAAATTGGGATGTTTGGGATATTTTGAAAACTGCAGGGGGGTTTGGGACAAATATGACCAAACGCCGCTTTCAGTACTTGCCATATGTTCCGTATAAAAAGTCGTAATTTCAAACTGCGAATACGTGCAGAGAGCAAGAATTTGCCTCCAAAATATGGCTCAGGCCTCGGTATTGAGATGTTTGGGATCTTTTGAAAACTGCAGGAAGGTTTGGGACAAATGTGACCAAACGCCGCTCACAGTCTTTCGCACAGGTTGGGTATAAAAAAGTCGTAATTTCAAAAAGCGAATACGTGCAGAGAGCTCAATTTGGCTCCAAAATATGGCTCAGGCCTCGAAATTGGGATTTTTGGGATATTTTGAAAACAGCAGGGGAGTTTGTGCAAAATGTGACTCACTTCCGCTTTCAGTACTTGGCATATGTTGGGTATAAAAAGTCGAAATATCAAACTGGGAATACGTGCAGAGAGCCAGAATTTGACTCCAAAATTTGGCTCAGGCCTCGAAATTGGGATATTTGGGATATTTTAAAATCTGCAGGGAGGTTTGGGACAAATGTGACCAAACGCCGCTTTCAGTACTTGGCATATGTTGGGTATAAAAAGTCATAATTTCAAACTGCGAATACATGCAGAGAAGCAGAATTTGGATCCAAAATATGGCTCAGGCCTCGAAATTGGGATATTTTGAATATTTTGAAAACTGCTGGGGAGTTTGTGCAAAATGTGACTCTGCCGCTCTCAGTACTTGGCATATGTTGGGTATAAAAAGTCGTAATTTCAAACAGCGAATACGTGCAAAGAGCCAGAATTTTGCTCCAAAATATGGCTCAGGCCTCGAAATTGGGATGTTTGGGACATTTTGAAAACTTCAGGGAGGTTTGGGACAAATGTGACCAAATGCCGCTTTCAGTTTTTGGCATATGTTGGGTGTAAAAAGTTGTAATTATCAAACATCGAATACGTGCAGTGAGGCAGAATTTGGCTCCAAAATATGGTTCAGGCCTCGAAATTGGGAAGTTTGGGATATTTTGAAAACAGCAGGGGAATTTGGCAAAATGTGACTCACTGCTGCTTTCAGTACTTGGCATATGTTGGGTATAAAAAGTCGAAATATCAAACTGGGAATACTTGCAGAGAGCCAGAATTTGACTCCAAAATATGGCTCAGGCCTCGAAATTGGGATATTTGGGATATTTTAAAAACTGCAGGCAGGTTTGGGACAAATGTGACCAAACGCCGCTTTCAGTACTTGGCATATGTTAGGTATAAAAAGTCGTAATTTCAAACTGCGAATACGTGCAGAGAGCCAGAATTTGGCTCCAAAATATGTCTCAGGCCTCGAAATTGGGATGTTTGGGATATTTTGAAAACTGCTGGGGAGTTTGTGCAAAATGTGACTCACTGCCTCGTCCAGTACTTGGCATATGTTGGGTATAAAAAGTCGTAATATCAAACTGCGAATACGTGCAAAGAGCCAGAGTTTGGCTACAAAATAGGGCTCAGGCCTCGAAATTGGGATATTTGGGATATTTTGAAAACTGCAGGGAGGTTTGGGACAAATGTGACCAAACGCCGCTTTCAGTACTTGGCATATGTTGGGTATAAAAAAGTCGAAACTTCAGACTGCGAATACGTGCTGAGAGCCAGAATTTGGCTCTAAAATATGGCTCAGGCCTCGAAATTGGGATATTTGACATATTTCGAAAACTGCAGGGGAGTTTGTGCAAAATGTGACTCACTGCCGCTTTCAGGACTTGACATATGTTGGGTATAAAAAAGTCGTAATTTCAAACTGCGAATACGTGCATAGAGCCAGAATTTGGCTCAGGCCAAGAAATTGGGATGTTTGGGATATTTTGAAAACTGCAGGGGATTTTGGGACAAATGAGACCAAACGCCTCTTTCAGTACTTGCCATATGTTCCGTATAAAAAGTCATAATTTCAAACTGCGAAACGTGCAGAGAGCCAGAATTTGGCTCCAAAATATGGGTCAGGCCTCGAAATTGGGAAGTTTGGGATATTTTGAAAACTGCAGGGGAGTTTGTGCAAAATGTGACTCACTGCCGCTTTCAGTACTTGGCATATGTTGGGTATAAAAAGTCGTAATATCAAACTGCGAATACGTGCAGAGAGCCAGAATTTGGCTCCAAAATATGGCTCAGGCCTCGATATTGGGATGTTCGGGATATTTTGAAAACTGCAGGGAGGTTTGGGACAAATGTGACCAAACTCCGCTTTCAGTACTTCGCATATGTTGGGGATAAAAAAGTCGTAATATCAAACTGCGAATACGTGCAAAGAGCCAGAATTTGGCTCCAAAATATGGCTCAGGCCTCGATATTGGGATGTTCGGGATATTTTGAAAACTGCAGGGAGGTTTGGGACAAATGTGACCAAACTCCGCTTTCAGTACTTCGCATATGTTGGGTATAAAAAGTTGTAATTTCAAACAGCGAATACGTGCAGAGAGCCAGAATTTGGCTCCAAAATATGGATCAGGCCTCGAAATTGGAAAGTTTTGGATATTTTGAAAACTGCAGAGGAGTTTGTGCAAAATGGGACTCACTGCCGCTTTCAGTACTTGGCATATATTGTACAATATCTTGGCTCAGGGTAAGAAATTGGGATGTTTGGGATATTTTGAAAACTGCAGGGGGGTTTGGGATAAATATGACCAAACGCCGCTTTCAGTACTTGCCAAATGTTCCGTATAAAAAGTCGTAATTTCAAACCGCGAATACGTGCAGAGAGCAAGAATTTGCCTCCAAAATATGGCTCAGGCCTCGGTATTGGGATGTTTCGGATCTTTTGAAAACTGCAGGAAGGTTTGGGACAAATGTGACCAAACGCCGTTCTCAGTCTTTCGCATATGTTGGGTATAAAAAATTCGTAATTTCAAACTGCGAATACGTGCAGAGAGCCAGAATTTGGCTCCAAAATATGGCTCAGGCCTCGAAATTGGGATGTTTGGGATATTTTGAAAACAGCTGGGGAGTTTGTGAAAATGTGACTCACTTCCGCTTTTAGTACTTGTCATATGTTGGGTATAAAAAGTCGAAATATCAAACTGGGAATACGTGCAAAGAGCCAGAATTTGACTCCAAAATATGGCTCAGGCCTCGAAATTGGGATATTTGGGATATTTTAAAAACTGCAGGGAGGTTTGGGACAAATGTGACCAAACGCCGCTTTCAGTACTTGGCATATGTTGGGTATAAAAAGTCGTAATTTCAAACTGCGAATACGTGCAGAGAGCCAGAATTTGGATCCAAAATATGGCTCAGGCCTCGAAATTGGGATATTTTGAATATTTTGAAAACTGCAGGGGAGTTTGTGCAAAGTGTGACTCTGCCGCTCTCAGTACTTGGCATATGTAAGGTATAAAAAGTCGTAATTTCAAACAGCGAATAAGAGCAAAGAGACAGAATTTTGCTACAAAATATAGCTCAGGCCTCGAAATTGGGATGTTTGGGATATTTTGAAAACTTCAGGGAGGTTTGGGACAAATGTGAACAAATGCCGCTTTCTGTTTTTGGCATATGTTGGGTGTAAAAAGTTATAATTTCAAACAGCGAATACGGGCAGAGAGCCAGAATTTGGCTCCAAAATATGGTTCAGGCCTCGAAATTGGGAAGTTTTGATATTTTGAAAACTGCAGGGGAGTTTGTGCAAAATGTGACTCACTGCCGCTTGCAGTACTTGTCATATGTTGGGTATAAAAAGTCGTAATATCAAACTGCGAATACGTGCAGAGAGCCAGATTTTGGCTCCAAAATATGGCTCAGGCCTCGATATTGGGATGTTCGGGATATTTTGAAAACTGCAGGGAGGTTTGGGACAAATGTGACCAAACGCCGCTTTCAGTACTTCGCATATGTTGGGTATAAAAAAGTCGTAATTTCAAACTGCGAATACGTGCAGAGAGCCAGAATTTGGCTCCAAAATATTGCTCAGCCCTCGAAATTGGGATGTTTGGGATATTTTGAAAACTGAAGGGGGGATTTGGACAAATGTGACCAAACGCCGCTTTCAGTACTTGGCATATGTTGGGTATAAAAAGACGTAATTTCAAACAGCGAATACGTACAGAGAGCCAGAATTTGGCTCCAAAATATGGCTCAGGCCTCGAAATTGGGATATTTGGCATATTTCGAAAATTGCAGGGGAGTTTGTGCAAAATGTGACTCACTGCCGCTCTCAGGACTTGACATATATTGGGTATAAAAAGTCGTAATTTCAAACTGCGAATACGTGCATAGAGCCAGAATTTGGCTCATGCCAAATTGGGATGTTTGGGATATTTTGAAAACTGCAGGGAGGTTTAGGACAAATGTGACAAACGCCGCTTTCAGTACTTGGCATATGTTGGGTATAAAAAAGTCGCAATTTCAGACTGCGAATACGTGCAGAGAGCCAGAATTTGGCTCCAAAATATGGCTCAGAACTCGAAATTGGGATGTTTGGGATATTTTGAAAACAGCAGGGGAATTTGTGCAAAATGTGACTCACTGCTGCTTTCAGTACTTGGCATATGTTGGGTATAAAAAGTCAAAATATCAAACTGGGAATACTTGCAGAGAGCCAGAATTTGACTCCAAAATATGGCTCAGGCCTCAAAATTGGGATATTTGGGATATTTTAAAAACTGCAGGGAGATTTGGGACAAATGTGACCAAACGCCGCTTTCAGTACTTGGCATATGTTAGGTATAAAAAGTCGTAATTTCAAACTGCGAATACGT
Organism: Procambarus clarkii; assembly: GCF_040958095.1. Lineage (NCBI taxonomy): Eukaryota > Metazoa > Arthropoda > Malacostraca > Decapoda > Cambaridae > Procambarus > Procambarus clarkii. The sequence goes on from NC_091179.1 coordinate 36,752,228, forward strand.
GCAGAGAGCCAGAATTTGGCTCCAAAATATGGCTAAGGCCTCGAAAATGGGATGTTTGGGATATTTTGAAAACTGCTGGGGAGTTTGTGCAAAATGTGACTCACTGCCGCGTCCAGTACTTGGCATATGTTGGGTATAAAAATTCGTAATATCAAACTGCGAATACGTGCAAAGAGCCAGAATTTGGCTCTAAAATATGGCTCAGGCCTCGAAATTGGGATGATTGGGATATTATGAAAATTTCAGGGAGGTTTGGGACAAATGTGACCAAATGCCGCTTTCAGTACTTGGCATACGTCAGGTATAAAAAGTTGTAATTTCAAACAGCGAATACATGCAGAGAGCCAGAATTAGGCTCCAAAATAAGGATCAGGCCTCGAAATTGGAAAGTTTGGGATATTTTGAAACCTGCAGGGGAGTTGGTGCCAAATGTGACTCACTGCCGCTTTCAGTACTTGGCATATGTTGTACAATTTCTTGGCTCAGGCCTAGAAATTGGGATGTTTGGGATATTTTGAAAACAGCAGGGGAGTTTGTGCAAAATGTGACTCACTTCCGCTTTCAGTACCTGGCATATGTTGGGTATAAAAAGTCGAAATATCAAACTGGGAATACGTGCAGAGAGCCAGAATTTGACTCCAAAATTTGGCTCAGGCCTCGAAATTGGGATATTTGGGATATTTTAAAATCTGCAGGGAGGTTTGGGACAAATGTGACCAAACGCCGCTTTCAGTACTTGGCATATGTTGGGTATAAAAAGTCATAATTTCAAACTGCGAATACGTGCAGAGAGCCAGAATTTGGATCCAAAATATGGCTCAAGCCTCGAAATTGGGATATTTTGAATATTTTGAAAACTGCAGGGGAGTTTGTGCAAAATGTGACTCTGCCGCTCTCAGTACTTGGCATATGTTGGGTATAAAAAGTCGTAATTTCAAACAGCGAATACGTGCAAAGAGCCAGAATTTTGCTCCAAAATATGGCTCAGGCCTCGAAATTGGGATGTTTGGGATATTTTGAAAACTTCAGGGAGGTTTGGGACAAATGTGACCAAATGACGCTTTCAGTTTTTGGCATATGTTGGGTGTAAAAAGTTGTAATTATCAAACATCGAATACGTGCAGTGAGGCAGAATTTGGCTCCAAAATATGGTTCAGGCCTCGAAATTGGGAAGTTTAGGATATTTTGAAAACTGCAGGGGAGTTTGTGCAAAATGTGACTCACTGCCGCTTTCAGTACTTGGCATATGTTGGGTATAAAAAGTCGTAATATCAAACTGCGAATACGTGCAGAGAGCCAGAATTTGGCTCCAAAATATGGCTCAGGCCTCGATATTGGGATGTTTGGGATATTTTGAAAACTGCAGGGAGGTTTGGGACAAATGTGACCAAACGCCGCTTTCAGTACTTCGCATATGTTGGGTATAAAAAAGTCGTAATTTCAAACTGCGAATACGTGCAGAGAGCCAGAATTTGGCTCCAAAATATTGCTCAGGCCTCGAAATTGGGATGTTTGGGATATTTTGAAAACTGCTAGGGAGTTTGTGCAAATTGTGACTCACTGCCACGTCCAGTACTTGGCATATGTTGGGTATAAAAAGTCGTAATATCAAACTGCAAATACGTGCAAAGAGCCAGAATTTGGCTCCAAAATATGGCTCAGGCCTCGAAATTGGGATGTTTGGGATATTTTAAAAACTTCAGGGAGGTTTGGGACAAATGTGACCAAATGCCGCTTTCAGTACTTGGCATACGTTGGGTATAAAAAGTTGTAATTTCAAACAGCGAATACATGCAGAGAGCCAGAATTTGGCATCAAAATATGGATCAGGCCTCGAAATTGAAAAGTTTGGGATATTTTGAAAACTGCAGGGGAGTTGGTGCCAAATGTGACTCACTGCCGCTTTCAGTACTTGGCATATGTTGTACAATTTCTTGGCTCAGGCCAAGAAATTGGGATGTTTGGGATATTTTGAAAACTGCAGGGGGGTTTGGGACAAATATGACCAAACGCCGCTTTCAGTACTTGCCATATGTTCCGTATAAAAAGTCGTAATTTCAAACTGCGAATACGTGCAGAGAGCAAGAATTTGCCTCCAAAATATGGCTCAGGCCTCGGTATTGGGATGTTTGGGATCTTTTGAAAACTGCAGGAAGGTTTGGGACAAATGTGACCAAACGCCGCTCACAGTCTTTCGCACAGGTTGGGTATAAAAAAGTCGTAATTTCAAAAAGCGAATACGTGCAGAGAGCTCAATTTGGCTCCAAAATATGGCTCAGGCCTCGAAATTGGGATTTTTGGGATATTTTGAAAACAGCAGGGGAGTTTGTGCAAAATGTGACTCACTTCCGCTTTCAGTACTTGGCATATGTTGGGTATAAAAAGTCGAAATATCAAACTGGGAATACGTGCAGAGAGCCAGAATTTGACTCCAAAATTTGGCTCAGGCCTCGAAATTGGGATATTTGGGATATTTTAAAATCTGCAGGGAGGTTTGGGACAAATGTGACCAAACGCCGCTTTCAGTACTTGGCATATGTTGGGTATAAAAAGTCATAATTTCAAACTGCGAATACATGCAGAGAAGCAGAATTTGGATCCAAAATATGGCTCAGGCCTCGAAATTGGGATATTTTGAATATTTTGAAAACTGCTGGGGAGTTTGTGCAAAATGTGACTCTGCCGCTCTCAGTACTTGGCATATGTTGGGTATAAAAAGTCGTAATTTCAAACAGCGAATACGTGCAAAGAGCCAGAATTTTGCTCCAAAATATGGCTCAGGCCTCGAAATTGGGATGTTTGGGACATTTTGAAAACTTCAGGGAGGTTTGGGACAAATGTGACCAAATGCCGCTTTCAGTTTTTGGCATATGTTGGGTGTAAAAAGTTGTAATTATCAAACATCGAATACGTGCAGTGAGGCAGAATTTGGCTCCAAAATATGGTTCAGGCCTCGAAATTGGGAAGTTTGGGATATTTTGAAAACAGCAGGGGAATTTGGCAAAATGTGACTCACTGCTGCTTTCAGTACTTGGCATATGTTGGGTATAAAAAGTCGAAATATCAAACTGGGAATACTTGCAGAGAGCCAGAATTTGACTCCAAAATATGGCTCAGGCCTCGAAATTGGGATATTTGGGATATTTTAAAAACTGCAGGCAGGTTTGGGACAAATGTGACCAAACGCCGCTTTCAGTACTTGGCATATGTTAGGTATAAAAAGTCGTAATTTCAAACTGCGAATACGTGCAGAGAGCCAGAATTTGGCTCCAAAATATGGCTCAGGCCTCGAAATTGGGATGTTTGGGATATTTTGAAAACTGCTGGGGAGTTTGTGCAAAATGTGACTCACTGCCTCGTCCAGTACTTGGCATATGTTGGGTATAAAAAGTCGTAATATCAAACTGCGAATACGTGCAAAGAGCCAGAATTTGGCTCCAAAATATGGCTCAGGCCTCGAAATTGGGATGATTGGGATATTTTGAAAACATCAGGGAGGTTTGGGACAAATGTGACCAAATGCCGCTTTCAGTACTTGGCATATGTCGGGTATAAAAAGTTGTAATTTCAAACAGCGAATACATGCAGAGAGCCAGAATTTGGCTCTAAAATAAGGATCAGGCCTCGAAATTGGAAAGTTTGGGATATTTTGAAAACTGCAGGGGAGTTGGTGCCAAATGTGACTCACTGCCGCTTTCAGTACTTGGCATATGTTGCACAATTTCTTGGCTCAGGCCTAGAAATTGGGATGTTTGGGATATTTTGAAAACAGCAGGGGAGTTTGTGCAAAATGTGACTCACTTCCGCTTTCAGTACCTGGCGTATGTTGGGTATAAAAAGTCGAAATATCAAACTGGGAATACGTGCAGAGAGCCAGAATTTGACTCCAAAATTTGGCTCAGGCCTCGAAATTGGGATATTTGGGATATTTTAAAATCTGCAGGGAGGTTTGGGACAAATGTGACCAAACGCCGCTTTCAGTACTTGGCATATGTTGGGTATAAAAAGTCATAATTTCAAACTGCGAATACGTGCAGAGAGCCAGAATTTGGATCCAAAATATGGCTCAAGCCTCGAAATTGGGATATTTTGAATATTTTGAAAACTGCAGGGGAGTTTGTGCAAAATGTGACTCTGCCGCTCTCAGTACTTGGCATATGTTGGGTATAAAAAGTCGTAATTTCAAACAGCGAATACGTGCAAAGAGCCAGAATTTTGCTCCAAAATATGGCTCAGGCCTCGAAATTGGGATGTTTGGGATATTTTGAAAACTTCAGGGAGATTTGGGACAAATGTGACCAAATGCCGCTTTCAGTTTTTGGCATATGTTGGGTGTAAAAAGTTGTAATTATCAAACATCGAATACGTGCAGTGAGGCAGAATTTGGCTCCAAAATATGGTTCAGGCCTCGAAATTGGGAAGTTTAGGATATTTTGAAAACTGCAGGGGAGTTTGTGCAAAATGTGACTCACTGCCGCTTTCAGTACTTGGCATATGTTGGGTATAAAAAGTCGTAATATCAAACTGCGAATACGTGCAGAGAGCCAGAATTTGGCTCCAAAATATGGCTCAGGCCTCGATATTGGGATGTTTGGGATATTTTGAAAACTGCAGGGAGGTTTGGGACAAATGTGACCAAACGCCTCTTTCAGTACTTCGCATATGTTGGGTATAAAAAAGTCGTAATTTCAAACTGCGAATACGTGCAGAGAGCCAGAATTTGGCTCCAAAACATTGCTCAGGCCTCGAAATTGGGATGTTTGGGATATTTTGAAAACTGCAGGGGGGATTAGGACAAATGTGACCAAACGCCGCTTTCAGTACTTGGCATATGTTAGGTATAAAAAGTCGTAATTTCAATCTGCGAATACGTGCAGAGAGCCAGAATTTGGCTCTAAAATATGGCTCAGGCCTCTAAATTGGGATGTTTGGGATATTTTGAAAACTGCTAGGGAGTTTGTGCAAATTGTGACTCACTGCCGCGTCCAGTACTTGGCATATGTTGGGCATAAAAAGTCGTAATATCAAACTGCGAATACGTGCAAAGAGCCAGAATTTGGTTCCAAAATATGGCTCAGGCCTCGAAATTGGGATGTTTGGGATATTTTAAAAACTTCAGGGAGGTTTGGGACAAATGTGACCAAATGCCGCTTTCAGTACTTGGCATACGTTGGGTATAAAAAGTTGTAATTTCAAACAGCGAATACATGCAGAGAGCCAGAATTTGGCTCCAAAATATGGATCAGGCCTCGAAATTGGAAAGTTTGGGATATTTTGAAAACTGCAGGGGAGTTGGTGCCAAATGTGACTCACTGCCGCTTTCAGTACTTGGCATATGTTGTACAATTTCTTGGCTCAGGCCAAGAAATTGGGATGTTTGGGATATTTTGAAAACTGCAGGGGGGGTTGGGACAAATATGACCAAACGCCGCTTTCAGTACTTGCCATATGTTCTGTATAAAAAGTCGTAATTTCAAACTGCGAATACGTGCAGAGAGCAAGAATTTGCCTCCAAAATATGGCTCAGGCCTCGGTATTGGGATGTTTGGGATCTTTTGAAAACTGCAGGAAGGTTTGGGACAAATGTGACCAAACGCTGCTCACAGTCTTTCGCACAGGTTGGGTATAAAAAAGTCGTAATTTCAAACTGCGAATACGTGCAGAGAGCTCAATTTGGCCCCAAAATATGGCTCAGGCCTCGAAATTGGGATGTTTGGGATATTTTGAAAACAGCAGGGGAGTTTGTGCAAAATGTGACTCACTTCCGCTTTCAGTACTTGGCATATGTTGGGTATAAAAAGTCGAAATATCAAACTGGGAATACGTGCAGAGAGCCAGAATTTGACTCCAAAATTTGGCTCAGGCCTCGAAATTGGGATATTTGGGATATTTTAAAATCTGCCGGGAGGTTTGGGACAAATGTGACCAAACGCCGCTTTCAGTACTTGGCATATGTTGGGTATAAAAAGTCATAATTTCAAACTGCGAATACATGCAGAGAAGCAGAATTTGGATCCAAAATATGGCTCAGGCCTCGAAATTGGGATATTTTGAATATTTTGATAACTGCTGGGGAGTTTGTGCAAAATGTGACTCTGCCGCTCTCAGTACTTGGCATATGTTGGGTATAAAAAGTCGTAATTTCAAACAGCGAATACGTGCAAAGAGCCAGAATTTTGCTCCAAAATATGGCTCAGGCCTCGAAATTGGGATGTTTGGGATATTTTGAAAACTTCAGGGAGGTTTGGGACAAATGTGACCAAATGCCGCTTTCAGTTTTTGGCATATGTTGGGTGTAAAGAGTTGTAATTATCAAACATCGAATACGTGCAGTGAGGCAGAATTTGGCTCCAAAATATGGTTCAGGCCTCGAAATTGGGAAGTTTGGGATATTTTGAAAACAGCAGGGGAATTTGTGCCAAATGTGACTCACTGCTGCTTTCAGTACTTGGCATATGTTGCACAATTTCTTGGCTCAGGCCTAGAAATTGGGATGTTTGGGATATTTTGAAAACAGCAGGGGAGTTTGTGCAAAATGTGACTCACTTCCGCTTTCAGTACCTGGCGTATGTTGGGTATAAAAAGTCGAAATATCAAACTGGGAATACGTGCAGAGAACCAGAATTTGACTCCAAAATTTGGCTCAGGCCTCGAAATTGGGATATTTGGGATATTTTAAAATCTGCAGGGAGGTTTGGGACAAATGTGACCAAACGCCGCTTTCAGTACTTGGCATATGTTGGGTATAAAAAGTCATAATTTCAAACTGCGAATACGTGCAGAGAGCCAGAATTTGGATCCAAAATATGGCTCAAGCCTCGAAATTGGGATATTTTGAATATTTTGAAAACTGCAGGGGAGTTTGTGCAAAATGTGACTCTGCCGCTCTCAGTACTTGGCATATGTTGGGTATAAAAAGTCGTAATTTCAAACAGCGAATACGTGCAAAGAGCCAGAATTTTGCTCCAAAATATGGCTCAGGCCTCGAAATTGGGATGTTTGGGATATTTTGAAAACTTCAGGGAGATTTGGGACAAATGTGACCAAATGCCGCTTTCAGTTTTTGGCATATGTTGGGTGTAAAAAGTTGTAATTATCAAACATCGAATACGTGCAGTGAGGCAGAATTTGGCTCCAAAATATGGTTCAGGCCTCGAAATTGGGAAGTTTAGGATATTTTGAAAACTGCAGGGGAGTTTGTGCAAAATGTGACTCACTGCCGCTTTCAGTACTTGGCATATGTTGGGTATAAAAAGTCGTAATATCAAACTGCGAATACGTGCAGAGAGCCAGAATTTGGCTCCAAAATATGGCTCAGGCCTCGATATTGGGATGTTTGGGATATTTTGAAAACTGCAGGGAGGTTTGGGACAAATGTGACCAAACGCCTCTTTCAGTACTTCGCATATGTTGGGTATAAAAAAGTCGTAATTTCAAACTGCGAATACGTGCAGAGAGCCAGAATTTGGCTCCAAAACATTGCTCAGGCCTCGAAATTGGGATGTTTGGGATATTTTGAAAACTGCAGGGGGGATTAGGACAAATGTGACCAAACGCCGCTTTCAGTACTTGGCATATGTTAGGTATAAAAAGTCGTAATTTCAATCTGCGAATACGTGCAGAGAGCCAGAATTTGGCTCTAAAATATGGCTCAGGCCTCTAAATTGGGATGTTTGGGATATTTTGAAAACTGCTAGGGAGTTTGTGCAAATTGTGACTCACTGCCGCGTCCAGTACTTGGCATATGTTGGGCATAAAAAGTCGTAATATCAAACTGCGAATACGTGCAAAGAGCCAGAATTTGGTTCCAAAATATGGCTCAGGCCTCGAAATTGGGATGTTTGGGATATTTTAAAAACTTCAGGGAGGTTTGGGACAAATGTGACCAAATGCCGCTTTCAGTACTTGGCATACGTTGGGTATAAAAAGTTGTAATTTCAAACAGCGAATACATGCAGAGAGCCAGAATTTGGCTCCAAAATATGGATCAGGCCTCGAAATTGGAAAGTTTGGGATATTTTGAAAACTGCAGGGGAGTTGGTGCCAAATGTGACTCACTGCCGCTTTCAGTACTTGGCATATGTTGTACAATTTCTTGGCTCAGGCCAAGAAATTGGGATGTTTGGGATATTTTGAAAACTGCAGGGGGGGTTGGGACAAATATGACCAAACGCCGCTTTCAGTACTTGCCATATGTTCTGTATAAAAAGTCGTAATTTCAAACTGCGAATACGTGCAGAGAGCAAGAATTTGCCTCCAAAATATGGCTCAGGCCTCGGTATTGGGATGTTTGGGATCTTTTGAAAACTGCAGGAAGGTTTGGGACAAATGTGACCAAACGCTGCTCACAGTCTTTCGCACAGGTTGGGTATAAAAAAGTCGTAATTTCAAACTGCGAATACGTGCAGAGAGCTCAATTTGGCCCCAAAATATGGCTCAGGCCTCGAAATTGGGATGTTTGGGATATTTTGAAAACAGCAGGGGAGTTTGTGCAAAATGTGACTCACTTCCGCTTTCAGTACTTGGCATATGTTGGGTATAAAAAGTCGAAATATCAAACTGGGAATACGTGCAGAGAGCCAGAATTTGACTCCAAAATTTGGCTCAGGCCTCGAAATTGGGATATTTGGGATATTTTAAAATCTGCCGGGAGGTTTGGGACAAATGTGACCAAACGCCGCTTTCAGTACTTGGCATATGTTGGGTATAAAAAGTCATAATTTCAAACTGCGAATACATGCAGAGAAGCAGAATTTGGATCCAAAATATGGCTCAGGCCTCGAAATTGGGATATTTTGAATATTTTGATAACTGCTGGGGAGTTTGTGCAAAATGTGACTCTGCCGCTCTCAGTACTTGGCATATGTTGGGTATAAAAAGTCGTAATTTCAAACTGCGAATACGTGCAGAGAGCAAGAATTTGCCACCAAAATATGGCTCAGGCCTCGGTATTGGGATGTTTGGGATCTTTTGAAAACTGCAGGAAGGTTTGGGACAAATGTGACCAAACGCTGCTCACAGTCTTTCGCACAGGTTGGGTATAAAAAAGTCGTAATTTCAAACTGCGAATACGTGCAGAGAGCTCAATTTGGCCCCAAAATATGGCTCAGGCCTCGAAATTGGGATGTTTGGGATATTTTGAAAACAGCAGGGGAGTTTGTGCAAAATGTGACTCACTTCCGCTTTCAGTACTTGGCATATGTTGGGTATAAAAAGTCGAAATATCAAACTGGGAATACGTGCAGAGAGCCAGAATTTGACTCCAAAATTTGGCTCAGGCCTCGAAATTGGGATATTTGGGATATTTTAAAATCTGCCGGGAGGTTTGGGACAAATGTGACCAAACGCCGCTTTCAGTACTTGGCATATGTTGGGTATAAAAAGTCATAATTTCAAACTGCGAATACATGCAGAGAAGCAGAATTTGGATCCAAAATATGGCTCAGGCCTCGAAATTGGGATATTTTGAATATTTTGATAACTGCTGGGGAGTTTGTGCAAAATGTGACTCTGCCGCTCTCAGTACTTGGCATATGTTGGGTATAAAAAGTCGTAATTTCAAACAGCGAATACGTGCAAAGAGCCAGAATTTTGCTCCAAAATATGGCTCAGGCCTCGAAATTGGGATGTTTGGGATATTTTGAAAACTTCAGGGAGGTTTGGGACAAATGTGACCAAATGCCGCTTTCAGTTTTTGGCATATGTTGGGTGTAAAGAGTTGTAATTATCAAACATCGAATACGTGCAGTGAGGCAGAATTTGGCTCCAAAATATGGTTCAGGCCTCGAAATTGGGAAGTTTGGGATATTTTGAAAACAGCAGGGGAATTTGTGCAAAATGTGATTCACTGCTGCTTTCAGTACTTGGCATATGTTGGGTATAAAAAGTCGAAATATCAAACTGGGAATACTTGCAGAGAGCCAGAATTTGACTCCAAAATATGGCTCAGGCCTCGAAATTGGGATATTTGGGATATTTTAAAAACTGCAGGGAGGTTTGGGACAAATGTGACCAAACGCCGCTTTCAGTACTTGGCATATGTTAGGTATAAAAAGTCGTAATTTCAAACTGCGAATACGTGCAGAGAGCCAGAATTTGGCTCCAAAATATGGCTCAGGCCTCGAAATTGGGATGTTTGGGATATTTTGAAAACTGCTGGGGAGTTTGTGCAAAATGTGACTCACTGCCGCGTCCAGTACTTGGCATATGTTGGGTATAAAAAGTCGTAATATCAAACTGCGAATACGTGCAAAGAGCCAGAATTTGGCTCCAAAATATGGCTCAGGCCTCGAAATTGGGATGATTGGGATATTTTGAAAACTTCAGGGAGGTTTGGGACAAATGTGACCAAATGCCGCTTTCAGTACTTGGCATACGTCGGGTATAAAAAGTTGTAATTTCAAACAGCGAATACATGCAGAGAGCCAGAATTTGGCTCCAAAATAAGGATCAGGCCTCGAAATTGGAAAGTTTGGGATATGTTGAAAACTGCAGGGGAGTTGGTGCCAAATGTGACTCACTGCCGCTTTCAGTACTTGGCATATGTTGCACAATTTCTTGGCTCAGGCCTAGAAATTGGGATGTTTGGGATATTTTGAAAACAGCAGGGGAGTTTGTGCAAAATGTGACTCACTTCCGCTTTCAGTACCTGGCATATGTTGGGTATAAAAAGTCGAAATATCAAACTGGGAATACGTGCAGAGAGCCAGAATTTGACTCCAAAATTTGGCTCAGGCCTCGAAATTGGGATATTTGGGATATTTTAAAATCTGCAGGGAGGTTTGGGACAAATGTGACCAAACGCCGCTTTCAGTACTTGGCATATGTTGGGTATAAAAAGTCATAATTTCAAACTGCGAATACATGCAGAGAGACAGAATTTGGATCCAAAATATGGCTCAAGCCTCGAAATTGGGATATTTTGAATATTTTGAAAACTGCAGGGGAGTTTGTGCAAAATGTGACTCTGCCGCTCTCAGTACTTGGCATATGTTGGGTGTAAAAAGTCGTAATTTCAAACAGCGAATACGTGCAAAGAGCCAGAATTTTGCTCCAAAATATGGCTCAGGCCTCGAAATTGGGATGTTTGGGACATTTTGAAAACTTCAGGGAGGTTTGGGACAAATGTGACCAAATGCCGCTTTCAGTTTTTGGCATATGTTGGGTGTAAAAAGTTGTAATTATCAAACATCGAAAACATGCAGTGAGGCAGAATTTGGCTCCAAAATATGGTTCAGGCCTCGAAATTGGGAAGTTTGGGATATTTTGAAAACTGCAGGGGAGTTTGTGCAAAATGTGACTCACTGCCGCTTTCAGTACTTGGCATATGTTGGGTATAAAAAGTCGTAATATCAAACTGCGAATACGTGCAGAGAGCCAGAATTTGGCTCCAAAATATGGCTCAGGCCTCGATATTGGGATGTTTGGGATATTTTGAAAACAGCAGGGAGGTTTGGGACAAATGTGACCAAGCGCCGCTTTCAGTACTTCGCATATGTTGGGTATAAAAAAGTCGTAATTTCAAACTGCGAATACGTGCAGAGAGCCAGAATTTGGCTCCAAAATATTGCTCAGGCCTCGAAATTGGGATGTTTGGGATATTTTGAAAACTGCAGGGGGGATTAGGACAAATGTGACCAAATGCCGCTTTCAGTACTTGGCATATGTTAGGTATAAAAAGTCGTAATTTCAAACTGCGAATACGTGCAGAGAGCCAGAATTTGGCTCTAAAATATGGCTCAGGCCTCGAAATTGGGATGTTTGGGATATTTTGAAAACTGCTAGGGAGTTTGTGCAATTTGTGACTCACTGCCGCGTCCAGTACTTGGCATATGTTGGGTACAAAAAGTCGTAATATCAAACTGCAAATACGTGCAAAGAGCCAGAATTTGGCTCCAAAATATGGCTCAGGCCTCGAAATTGGGATGTTTGGGATATTTTGAAAACTTCAGGGAGGTTTGGGACAAATATGACCAAATGCCGCTTTCAGTTTTTGGCATATGTTGGGTGTAAAAAGTTGTAATTATCAAACATCGAATATGTGCAGTGAGGCAGAATTTGGCTCCAAAATATGGTTCAGGCCTCGAAATTGGGAAGTTTGGGATATTTTGAAAACAGCAGGGGAATTTGAGCAAAATGTGACTCACTGCTGCTTTCAGTACTTGGCATATGTTGGGTATAAAAAGTCGAAATATCAAACTGGGAATACTTGCAGAGAGCCAGAATTTGACTCCAAAATATGGCTCAGGCCTCGAAATTGGGATATTTGGGATATTTTAAAAACTGCAGGGAGGTTTGGGACAAATGTGACCAAACGCCGCTTTCAGTACTTGGCATATGTTAGGTATAAAAAGTCGTAATTTCAAACTGCGAATACGTGCAGAGAGCCAGAATTTGGCTCCAAAATATGGCTCAGGCCTCGAAATAGGGATGTTTGGGATATTTTGAAAACTGCCGGGGAGTTTGTGCAAAATGTGACTCACTGCCGCGTCCAGTACTTGGCATATGTTGGGTATAAAAAGTCGTAATATCAAACTGCGAATACGTGCAAAGAGCCAGAATTTGGCTCCAAAATATGGCTCAGGCCTCGAAATTGGGATGATTGGGATATTTTGAAAACTTCAGGGAGGTTTGGGACAAATGTGACCAAATGCCGCTTTCAGTACTTGGCATACGTCGGGTATAAAAAGTTGTAATTTCAAACAGCGAATACATGCAGAGAGCCAGAATTTGGCTCCAAAATAAGGATCAGGCCTCGAAATTGGAAAGTTTGGGATATTTTGAAAACTGCAGGGGAGTTGGTGCCAAATGTGACTCACTGCCGCTTTCAGTACTTGGCATATGTTGCACAATTTCTTGGCTCAGGCCTAGAAATTGGGATGTTTGGGATATTTTGAAAACAACAGGGGAGTTTGTGCAAAATGTGACTCACTTCCGCTTTCAGTACCTGGCATATGTTGGGTATAAAAAGTCGAAATATCAAACTGGGAATACGTGCAGAGAGCCAGAATTTGACTCCAAAATTTGGCTCAGGCCTCGAAATTGGGATATTTGGGATATTTTAAAATCTGCAGGGAGGTTTGGGACAAATGTGACCAAACGCCGCTTTCAGTACTTGGCATATGTTGGGTATAAAAAGTCATAATTTCAAACTGCGAATACGTGCAGAGAGCCAGAATTTGGATCCAAAATATGGCTCAAGCCTCGAAATTGGGATATTTTGAATATTTTGAAAACTGCAGGGGAGTTTGTGCAAAATGTGACTCTGCCGCTCTCAGTACTTGGCATATGTTGGGTGTAAAAAGTCGTAATTTCAAACAGCGAATACGTGCAAAGAGCCAGAATTTTGCTCCAAAATATGGCTCAGGCCTCGAAATTGGGATGTTCGGGACATTTTGAAAACTTCAGGGAGGTTTGGGACAAATGTGACCAAATGCCGCTTTCAGTTTTTGGCATATGTTTGGTGTAAAAAGTTGTAATTATCAAACATCGAATACGTGCAGTGAGGCAGAATTTGGCTCCAAAATATGGTTCAGGCCTCGAAATTGGGAAGTTTGGGATATTTTGAAAACTGCAGGGGAGTTTGTGCAAAATGTGACTCACTGCCGCTTTCAGTACTTGGCATATGTTGGGTATAAAAAGTCGTAATATCAAACTGCGAATACGTGCAGAGAGCCAGAATTTGGCTCCAAAATATGGCTCAGGCCTCGATATTGGGATGTTTGGGATATTTTGAAAACTGCAGGGAGGTTTGGGACAAATGTGACCAAGCGCCGCTTTCAGTACTTCGCATATGTTGGGTATAAAAAAGTCGTAATTTCAAACTGCGAATACGTGCAGAGAGCCAGAATTTGGCTCCAAAATATTGCTCAGGCCTCGAAATTGGGATGTTTGGGATATTTTGAAAATTGCAGGGGGGATTAGGACAAATGTGACCAAACGCCGCTTTCAGTACTTGGCATATGTTAGGTATAAAAAGTCGTAATTTCAAACTGCGAATACGTGCAGAGCCAGAATTTGGCTCTAAAATATGGCTCAGGCCTCGATATTGGGATGTTTGGGATATTTTGAAAACTGCTAGGGAGTTTGTGCAAATTGTGACTCACTGCCGCGTCCAGTACTTGGCATATGTTGGGTATAAAAAGTCGTAATATCAAACTGCAAATACGTGCAAAGAGCCAGAATTTGGCTCCAAAATATGGCTCAGGCCTCGAAATTGGGATGTTTGGGATATTTTAAAAACTTCAGGGAGGTTTGGGACAAATGTGACCAAATGCCGCTTTCAGTACTTGGCATACGTTGGGTATAAAAAGTTGTAATTTCAAACAGCGAATACATGCAGAGAGCCAGAATTTGGCTCCAAAATATGGATCAGGCCTCGAAATTGGAAAGTTTGGGATATTTTGAAAACTGCAGGGGAGTTGGTGCCAAATGTGACTCACTGCCGCTTTCAGTACTTGGCATATGTTGTACAATTTCTTGGCTCAGGCCAAGAAATTGGGATGTTTGGGATATTTTGAAAACTGCAGGGGGGTTTGGGACAAATATGACCAAACGCCGCTTTCAGTACTTGCCATATGTTCCGTATAAAAAGTCGTAATTTCAAACTGCGAATACGTGCAGAGAGCAAGAATTTGCCTCCAAAATATGGCTCAGGCCTCGGTATTGGGATGTTTGGGATCTTTTGAAAACTGCAGGAAGGTTTGGGACAAATGTGACCAAACGCCGCTCACAGTCTTTCGCACAGTTTGGGTATAAAAAAGTCGTAATTTCAAACTGCGAATACGTGCAGAGAGCTCAATTTGGCTCCAAAATATGGCTCAGGCCTCGAAATTGGGATGTTTGGGATATTTTGAAAACAGCAGGGGAGTTTGTGCAAAATGTGACTCACTTCCGCTTTCAGTACTTGGCATATGTTGGGTATAAAAAGTCGAAATATCAAACTGGGAATACGTGCAGAGAGCCAGAATTTGACTTCAAAATTTGGCTCAGGCCTCGAAATTGGGATATTTGGGACATTTTAAAATCTGCAGGGAGGTTTGGGACAAATGTGACCAAACGCCGCTTTCAGTACTTGGCATATGTTGGGTATAAAAAGTCATAATTTCAAACTGCGAATACATGCAGAGAAGCAGAATTTGGATCCAAAATATGGCTCAGTCCTCGAAATTGGGATATTTTGAATATTTTGAAAACTGCTGGGGAGTTTGTGCAAAATGTGACTCACTGCCGCTTTCAGTACTTGGCATATGTTGGGTATAAAAAGTCGTAATTTCAAACAGCGAATACGTGCAAAGAGCCAGAAATTTGCTCCAAAATATGGCTCAGGCCTCGAAATTGGGATGTTTGGGATATTTTGAAAACTTCAGGGAGGTTTGGGACAAATGTGACCAAATCCACTTTCCGTTTTTGGCATATGTTGGGTGTAAAAAGTTGTAATTATCAAACATCGAATACGTGCAGTGAGGCAGAATTTGGCTCCAAAATATGGTTCAGGCCTCGAAATTGGGAAGTTTGGGATATTTTGAAAACTGCAGGGGAGTTTGTGCAAAATGTGACTCACTGCCGCTTTCAGTACTTGGCATATGTTGGGTATAAAAAGTCGTAATATCAAACTGCGAATACGTGCAGAGAGCCAGAATTTGGCTCCAAAATATGGCTCAGGCCTCGATATTGGGATGTTCGGGATATTTTGAAAACTGCAGGGAGGTTTGGGACAAATGTGACCAAACTCCGCTTTTAGTACTTCACATATGTTGGGGATAAAAAAGTCGTAATTTCAAACTGCGAATACGTGCAGAGAGCCAGAATTTGGCTCCAAAATATGGCTCAGGCCTCGGTATTGGGAAGTTTGGGATCTTTTGAAAACTGCAGGAAGGTTTGGGACAAATGTGACCAAACGCCGCTCACAGTCTTTCGCACATGTTGGGTATAAAAAAGTCGTAATTTCAAACTGCGAATACGTGCAGAGAGCCAGAATTTGGCTTCAAAATATGGCTCAGGCCTCGAAATTGGGATGTTTGGGATATTTTGAAAACAGCAGGGGAGTTTGTGCAAAATGTGACTCACTTCCGCTTTCAGTACTTGGCATATGTTGGGTATAAAAAGTCGAAATATCAAACTGGGAATACGTGCAGAGAGCCAGAATTTGACTCCAAAGTTTGGCTCAGGCCTTGAAATTGGGATATTTGGGATATTTTAAAATCTGCAGGGAGGTTTGGGACAAATGTGTCCAAACGCCACTTTCAGTACTTGGCATATGTTGGGTATAAAAAAGTCGTAATTTCAAACTGCGAATACGTGCAGAGAGCCAGAATTTGGCTCCAAAATATTGCTCAGGCCTCGAAATTGGGATGTTTAGGATATTTTGAAAACTGCAGGGGAGTTTGTGCAAAATGTGACTCTGCCGCTCTCAGTACTTGGCATATGTTAGGTATAAAAAGTCGTAATTTCAAACTGCGAATACGTGCAGAGAGCCAGAATTTGGCTCCAAAATATGGCTCAGGCCTCGAAATTGGGATGTTTGGGATATTTTGAAAACTGCAGGGAGGTTTGGGACAAATGTGACCAAACGCCGCTTTCAGTACTTCGCATATGTTGGGTATAAAAAAGTCGTAATTTCAAACTGCGAATATGTGCAGAGAGCCAGAATTTGGCTCCAAAATATTGCTCAGGCCTCGAAATTGGGATGTTTGGGATATTTTGAAAATTGCAGGGGGGATTAGGACAAATGTGACCAAACGCCGCTTTCAGTACTTGGCATATGTTAGGTATAAAAAGTCGTAATTTCAAACTGCGAATACGTGCAGAGCCAGAATTTGGCTCTAAAATATGGCTCAGGCCTCGATATTGGGATGTTTGGGATATTTTGAAAACTGCTAGGGAGTTTGTGCAAATTGTGACTCACTGCCGCGTCCAGTACTTGGCATATGTTGGGTATAAAAAGTCGTAATATCAAACTGCAAATACGTGCAAAGAGCCAGAATTTGGCTCCAAAATATGGCTCAGGCCTCGAAATTGGGATGTTTGGGATATTTTAAAAACTTCAGGGAGGTTTGGGACAAATGTGACCAAATGCCGCTTTCAGTACTTGGCATACGTTGGGTATAAAAAGTTGTAATTTCAAACAGCGAATACATGCAGAGAGCCAGAATTTGGCTCCAAAATATGGATCAGGCCTCGAAATTGGAAAGTTTGGGATATTTTGAAAACTGCAGGGGAGTTGGTGCCAAATGTGACTCACTGCCGCTTTCAGTACTTGGCATATGTTGTACAATTTCTTGGCTCAGGCCAAGAAATTGGGATGTTTGGGATATTTTGAAAACTGCAGGGGGGTTTGGGACAAATATGACCAAACGCCGCTTTCAGTACTTGCCATATGTTCCGTATAAAAAGTCGTAATTTCAAACTGCGAATACGTGCAGAGAGCAAGAATTTGCCTCCAAAATATGGCTCAGGCCTCGGTATTGGGATGTTTGGGATCTTTTGAAAACTGCAGGAAGGTTTGGGACAAATGTGACCAAACGCCGCTCACAGTCTTTCGCACAGGTTGGGTATAAAAAAGTCGTAATTTCAAACTGCGAATACGTGCAGAGAGCTCAATTTGGCTCCAAAATATGGCTCAGGCCTCGAAATTGGGATGTTTGGGATATTTTGAAAACAGCAGGGGAGTTTGTGCAAAATGTGACTCACTTCCGCTTTCAGTACTTGGCATATGTTGGGTATAAAAAGTCGAAATATCAAACTGGGAATACGTGCAGAGAGCCAGAATTTGACTCCAAAATTTGGCTCAGGCCTCGAAATTGGGATATTTGGGACATTTTAAAATCTGCAGGGAGGTTTGGGACAAATGTGACCAAACGCCGCTTTCAGTACTTGGCATATGTTGGGTATAAAAAGTCATAATTTCAAACTGCGAATACATGCAGAGAAGCAGAATTTGGATCCAAAATATGGCTCAGTCCTCGAAATTGGGATATTTTGAATATTTTGAAAACTGCTGGGGAGTTTGTGCAAAATGTGACTCACTGCCGCTTTCAGTACTTGGCATATGTTGGGTATAAAAAGTCGTAATTTCAAACAGCGAATACGTGCAAAGAGCCAGAATTTTGCTCCAAAATATGGCTCAGGCCTCGAAATTGGGATGTTTGGGATATTTTGAAAACTTCAGGGAGGTTTGGGACAAATGTGACCAAATCCGCTTTCCGTTTTTGGCATATGTTGGGTGTAAAAAGTTGTAATTATCAAACATCGAATACGTGCAGTGAGGCAGAATTTGGCTCCAAAATATGGTTCAGGCCTCGAAATTGGGAAGTTTGGGATATTTTGAAAACTGCAGGGGAGTTTGTGCAAAATGTGACTCACTGCCGCTTTCAGTACTTGGCATATGTTGGGTATAAAAAGTCGTAATATCAAACTGCGAATACGTGCAGAGAGCCAGAATTTGGCTCCAAAATATGGCTCAGGCCTCGATATTGGGATGTTCGGGATATTTTGAAAACTGCAGGGAGGTTTGGGACAAATGTGACCAAACTCCGCTTTTAGTACTTCACATATGTTGGGGATAAAAAAGTCGTAATTTCAAACTGCGAATACGTGCAGAGAGCCAGAATTTGGCTCCAAAATATGGCTCAGGCCTCGGTATTGGGAAGTTTGGGATCTTTTGAAAACTGCAGGAAGGTTTGGGACAAATGTGACCAAACGCCGCTCACAGTCTTTCGCACATGTTGGGTATAAAAAAGTCGTAATTTCAAACTGCGAATACGTGCAGAGAGCCAGAATTTGGCTTCAAAATATGGCTCAGGCCTCGAAATTGGGATGTTTGGGATATTTTGAAAACAGCAGGGGAGTTTGTGCAAAATGTGACTCACTTCCGCTTTCAGTACTTGGCATATGTTGGGTATAAAAAGTCGAAATATCAAACTGGGAATACGTGCAGAGGGCCAGAATTTGACTCCAAAATTTGGCTCAGGCCTTGAAATTGGGATATTTGGGATATTTTAAAATCTGCAGGGAGGTTTGGGACAAATGTGTCCAAACGCCACTTTCAGTACTTGGCATATGTTGGGTATAAAAAAGTCGTAATTTCAAACTGCGAATACGTGCAGAGAGCCAGAATTTGGCTCCAAAATATTGCTCAGGCTTCGAAATTGGGATGTTTAGGATATTTTGAAAACTGCAGGGGAGTTTGTGCAAAATGTGACTCTGCCGCTCTCAGTACTTGGCATATGTTAGGTATAAAAAGTCGTAATTTCAAACTGCGAATACGTGCAGAGAGCCAGAATTTGGCTCCAAAATATGGCTCAGGCCTCGAAATTGGGATGTGTGGGATATTTTGAAAACTGCTAGGGAGTTTGTGCAAATTGTGACTCACTGCCGCGTCCAGTACTTGGCATATGTTGGGTATAAAAAGTCGTAATATCAAACTGCGAATACGTGCAAAGAGACAGAATTTGGCTCCAAAATATGGCTCAAGCCTCGAAATTGGGATGTTTGGGATATTTTAAAAACTTCAGGGAGGTTTGGGACAAATGTGCCCAAATGCCGCTTTCAGTACTTGGCATACGTTGGGTATAAAAAGTTGTAATTTCAAACAGCGAATACATGCATAGAGCCAGAATTTGGCTCCAAAATATGGATCAGGCCTCGAAATTGGAAAGTTTGGGATATTTTGAAAACTGCAGGGGAGTTGGTGCCAAATGTTACTCACTGCCGCTTTCAGTACTTGGCATATGTTGTACAATTTCTTGGCTCAGGCCAAGAAATTGGGATGTTTGGGATATTTTGAAAACTTCAGGGAGGTTTGGGACAAATGTGACCAAATGCCGCTTTCAGTTTTTGGCATATGTTGGGTGTAAAAAGTTGTAATTATCAAACATCGAATACGTGCAGTGAGCCAGAATTTGGCTCCAAAATATGGTTCAGGCCTCGAAATTGGGAAGTTTGGGATATTTTGAAAACTGCAGGGGAGTTTGTGCAAAATGTGACTCACTGCCGCTTTCAGTACTTGGCATAAGTTGGGTATAAAAAGTCGTAATATCAAACTGCGTATACGTGCAGAGAGCCAGAATTTGGCTCCAAAATATGGCTCAGGCCTCGATATTGGGATGTTCGGGATATTTTGAAAACTGCAGGGAGGTTTGGGACAAATGTGACCAAACTCCGCTTTCAGTACTTCGCATATGTTGGGGATAAAAAAGTCGTAATTTCAAACTGCGAATACGTGCAGAGAGCCAGAATTTGGCTCCAAAATATGGATCAGGCCTCGAAATTGGAAAGTTTGGGATATTTTGAAAACTGCAGGGGGGATTAGGACAAATGTGACCAAACGCCGCTTTCAGTACTTGGCATATGTTAGGTATAAAAAGTCGTAATTTCAAACTGCGAATACGTGCAGAGAGCCAGAATTTGGCTCCAAAATATGGCTCAGGCCTCGAAATTGGGATGTTTGGGATATTTTGAAAACTGCTAGGGAGTTGGTGCAAATTGTGACTCACTGCCGAGTCCAGTACTTGGCATATGGTGGGTATAAAAAGTCGTAATATCAAACTGCGAATACGTGCAAAGAGCCAGAATTTGGCTCCAAAATATGGCTCAGGCCTCGAAATTAGGATGTTTGGGATATTTTGAAAACTGCTAGGGAGTTTGTGCAAATTGTGACTCACTGCCGCTTTCAGTACTTGGCATATGTTGTACAATTTCTTGGCTCAGGCCAAGAAATTGGGATGTTTGGGATATTTTGAAAACTGCAGGGGGGTTTGGGACAAATATGACCAAACACCGCTTTCAGTACTTGCCATATATTCCGTATAAAAAGTCGTAATTTCAAACTGCGAATACGTGCAGAGAGCAAGAATTTGCCTCCAAAATATGGCTCAGGCCTCGGTATTGGGATGTTTGGGATCTTTTGAAAACTGCAGGAAGGTTTGGGACAAATGTGACCAAACGCCGCTCACAGTCTTTCGCACAGGTTGGGTATAAAAAAGTCGTAATTTCAAACTGCGAATACGTGCAGAGAGCTCAATTTGGCTCCAAAATATGGCTCAGGCCTCGAAATTGGGATGTTTGGGATATTTTGAAAACAGCAGGGGAGTTTGTGCAAAATGTGACTCACTTCCGCTTTCAGTACTTGGCATATGTTGGGTATAAAAAGTCGAAATATCAAACTGGGAATACGTGCAGAGAGCCAGAATTTGACTCCAAAATTTGGCTCAGGCCTCGAAATTGGGATATTTGGGACATTTTAAAATCTGAAGGGAGGTTTGGGACAAATGTGACCAAACGCCGCTTTCAGTACTTGGCATATGTTGGGTATAAAAAGTCATAATTTCAAACTGCGAATACATGCAGAGAAGCAGAATTTGGATCCAAAATATGGCTCAGTCCTCGAAATTGGGATATTTTGAATATTTTGAAAACTGCTGGGGAGTTTGTGCAAAATGTGACTCACTGCCGCTTTCAGTACTTGGCATATGTTGGGTATAAAAAGTCGTAATTTCAAACAGCGAATACGTGCAAAGAGCCAGAATTTTGCTCCAAAATATGGCTCAGGCCTCGAAATTGGGATGTTTGGGATATTTTGAAAACTTCAGGGAGGTTTGGGACAAATGTGACCAAATCCGCTTTCCGTTTTTGGCATATGTTGGGTGTAAAAAGTTGTAATTATCAAACATCGAATACGTGCAGTGAGGCAGAATTTGGCTCCAAAATATGGTTCAGGCCTCGAAATTGGGAAGTTTGGGATATTTTGAAAACTGCAGGGGAGTTTGTGCAAAATGTGACTCACTGCCGCTTTCAGTACTTGGCATATGTTGGGTATAAAAAGTCGTAATATCAAACTGCGAATACGTGCAGAGAGCCAGAATTTGGCTCCAAAATATGGCTCAGGCCTCGATATTGGGATGTTCGGGATATTTTGAAAACTGCAGGGAGGTTTGGGACAAATGTGACCAAACTCCGCTTTTAGTACTTCACATATGTTGGGGATAAAAAAGTCGTAATTTCAAACTGCGAATACGTGCAGAGAGCCAGAATTTGGCTCCAAAATATGGCTCAGGCCTCGGTATTGGGAAGTTTGGGATCTTTTGAAAACTGCAGGAAGGTTTGGGACAAATGTGACCAAACGCCGCTCACAGTCTTTCGCACATGTTGGGTATAAAAAAGTCGTAATTTCAAACTGCGAATACGTGCAGAGAGCCAGAATTTGGCTTCAAAATATGGCTCAGGCCTCGAAATTGGGATGTTTGGGATATTTTGAAAACAGCAGGGGAGTTTGTGCAAAATGTGACTCACTTCCGCTTTCAGTACTTGGCATATGTTGGGTATAAAAAGTCGAAATATCAAACTGGGAATACGTGCAGAGAGCCAGAATTTGACTCCAAAATTTGGCTCAGGCCTTGAAATTGGGATATTTGGGATATTTTAAAATCTGCAGGGAGGTTTGGGACAAATGTGTCCAAACGCCACTTTCAGTACTTGGCATATGTTGGGTATAAAAAAGTCGTAATTTCAAACTGCGAATACGTGCAGAGAGCCAGAATTTGGCTCCAAAATATTGCTCAGGCTTCGAAATTGGGATGTTTAGGATATTTTGAAAACTGCAGGGGAGTTTGTGCAAAATGTGACTCTGCCGCTCTCAGTACTTGGCATATGTTAGGTATAAAAAGTCGTAATTTCAAACTGCGAATACGTGCAGAGAGCCAGAATTTGGCTCCAAAATATGGCTCAGGCCTCGAAATTGGGATGTGTGGGATATTTTGAAAACTGCTAGGGAGTTTGTGCAAATTGTGACTCACTGCCGCATCCAGTACTTGGCATATGTTGGGTATAAAAAGTCGTAATATCAAACTGCGAATACGTGCAAAGAGACAGAATTTGGCTCCAAAATATGGCTCAAGCCTCGAAATTGGGATGTTTGGGATATTTTAAAAACTTCAGGGAGGTTTGGGACAAATGTGCCCAAATGCCGCTTTCAGTACTTGGCATACGTTGGGTATAAAAAGTTGTAATTTCAAACAGCGAATACATGCATAGAGCCAGAATTTGGCTCCAAAATATGGATCAGGCCTCGAAATTGGAAAGTTTGGGATATTTTGAAAACTGCAGGGGAGTTGGTGCCAAATGTTACTCACTGCCGCTTTCAGTACTTGGCATATGTTGTACAATTTCTTGGCTCAGGCCAAGAAATTGGGATGTTTGGGATATTTTGAAAACTTCAGGGAGGTTTGGGACAAATGTGACCAAATGCCGCTTTCAGTTTTTGGCATATGTTGGGTGTAAAAAGTTGTAATTATCAAACATCGAATACGTGCAGTGAGCCAGAATTTGGCTCCAAAATATGGTTCAGGCCTCGAAATTGGGAAGTTTGGGATATTTTGAAAACTGCAGGGGAGTTTGTGCAAAATGTGACTCACTGCCGCTTTCAGTACTTGGCATAAGTTGGGTATAAAAAGTCGTAATATCAAACTGCGAATACGTGCAGAGAGCCAGAATTTGGCTCCAAAATATGGCTCAGGCCTCGATATTGGGATGTTCGGGATATTTTGAAAACTGCAGGGAGGTTTGGGACAAATGTGACCAAACTCCGCTTTCAGTACTTCGCATATGTTGGGGATAAAAAAGTCGTAATTTCAAACTGCGAATACGTGCAGAGAGCCAGAATTTGGCTCCAAAATATGGATCAGGCCTCGAAATTGGAAAGTTTGGGATATTTTGAAAACTGCAGGGGGGATTAGGACAAATGTGACCAAACGCCGCTTTCAGTACTTGGCATATGTTAGGTATAAAAAGTCGTAATTTCAAACTGCGAATACGTGCAGAGAGCCAGAATTTGGCTCCAAAATATGGCTCAGGCCTCGAAATTGGGATGTTTGGGATATTTTGAAAACTGCTAGGGAGTTGGTGCAAATTGTGACTCACTGCCGAGTCCAGTACTTGGCATATGGTGGGTATAAAAAGTCGTAATATCAAACTGCGAATACGTGCAAAGAGCCAGAATTTGGCTCCAAAATATGGCTCAGGCCTCGAAATTAGGATGTTTGGGATATTTTGAAAACTGCTAGGGAGTTTGTGCAAATTGTGACTCACTGCCGCTTTCAGTACTTGGCATATGTTGTACAATTTCTTGGCTCAGGCCAAGAAATTGGGATGTTTGGGATATTTTGAAAACTGCAGGGGGGTTTGGGACAAATATGACCAAACACCGCTTTCAGTACTTGCCATATATTCCGTATAAAAAGTCGTAATTTCAAACTGCGAATACGTGCAGAGAGCAAGAATTTGCCTCCAAAATATGGCTCAGGCCTCGGTATTGGGATGTTTGGGATCTTTTGAAAACTGCAGGAAGGTTTGGGACAAATGTGACCAAATGCCGCTCACAGTCTTTCACACATGTTGGGTATAAAAAAGTCGTAATTTCAAACTGCGAATACGTGCAGAGAGCTCAATTTGGCTCCAAAATATGGCTCAGACCTCGAAATTGGGATGTTTGGGATATTTTGAAAACAGCAGGGGAGTTTGTGCAAAATGTGACTCACTTCCGCTTTCAGTACTTGGCATATGTTGGGTATAAAAAGTCGAAATATCAAACTGGGAATACGTGCAGAGAGCCAGAATTTGACTCCAAAATTTGGCTCAGGCCTCGAAATTGGGATATTTGGGACATTTTAAAATCTGCAGGGAGGTTTGGGACAAATGTGACCAAACGCCGCTTTCAGTACTTGGCATATGTTGGGTATAAAAAGTCATAATTTCAAACTGCGAATACATGCAGAGAAGCAGAATTTGGATCCAAAATATGGCTCAGTCCTCGAAATTGGGATATTTTGAATATTTTGAAAACTGCTGGGGAGTTTGTGCAAAATGTGACTCACTGCCGCTTTCAGTACTTGGCATATGTTGGGTATAAAAAGTCGTAATTTCAAACAGCGAATACGTGCAAAGAGCCAGAATTTTGCTCCAAAATATGGCTCAGGCCTCGAAATTGGGATGTTTGGGATATTTTGAAAACTTCAGGGAGGTTTGGGACAAATGTGACCAAATCCGCTTTCCGTTTTTGGCATATGTTGGGTGTAAAAAGTTGTAATTATCAAACATCGAATACGTGCAGTGAGGCAGAATTTGGCTCCAAAATATGGTTCAGGCCTCGAAATTGGGAAGTTTGGGATATTTTGAAAACTGCAGGGGAGTTTGTGCAAAATGTGACTCACTGCCGCTTTCAGTACTTGGCATATGTTGGGTATAAAAAGTCGTAATATCAAACTGCGAATACGTGCAGAGAGCCAGAATTTGGCTCCAAAATATGGCTCAGGCCTCGATATTGGGATGTTCGGGATATTTTGAAAACTGCAGGGAGGTTTGGGACAAATGTGACCAAACTCCGCTTTTAGTACTTCACATATGTTGGGGATAAAAAAGTCGTAATTTCAAACTGCGAATACGTGCAGAGAGCCAGAATTTGGCTCCAAAATATGGCTCAGGCCTCGGTATTGGGAAGTTTGGGATCTTTTGAAAACTGCAGGAAGGTTTGGGACAAATGTGACCAAACGCCGCTCACAGTCTTTCGCACATGTTGGGTATAAAAAAGTCGTAATTTCAAACTGCGAATACGTGCAGAGAGCCAGAATTTGGCTTCAAAATATGGCTCAGGCCTCGAAATTGGGATGTTTGGGATATTTTGAAAAGAGCAGGGGAGTTTGTGCAAAATGTGACTCACTTCCGCTTTCAGTACTTGGCATATGTTGGGTATAAAAAGTCGAAATATCAAACTGGGAATACGTGCAGAGAGCCAGAATTTGACTCCAAAATTTGGCTCAGGCCTTGAAATTGGGATATTTGGGATATTTTAAAATCTGCAGGGAGGTTTGGGACAAATGTGTCCAAACGCCACTTTCAGTACTTGGCATATGTTGGGTATAAAAAAGTCGTAATTTCAAACTGCGAATACGTGCAGAGAGCCAGAATTTGGCTCCAAAATATTGCTCAGGCTTCGAAATTGGGATGTTTAGGATATTTTGAAAACTGCAGGGGAGTTTGTGCAAAATGTGACTCTGCCGCTCTCAGTACTTGGCATATGTTAGGTATAAAAAGTCGTAATTTCAAACTGCGAATACGTGCAGAGAGCCAGAATTTGGCTCCAAAATATGGCTCAGGCCTCGAAATTGGGATGTTTGGGATATTTTGAAAACTGCTAGGGAGTTTGTGCAAATTGTGACTCACTGCCGCGTCCAGTACTTGGCATATGTTGGGTATAAAAAGTCGTAATATCAAACTGCGAATACGTGCAAAGAGCCAGAATTTGGCTCCAAAATATGGCTCAAGCCTCGAAATTGGGATGTTTGGGATATTTTAAAAACTTCAGGGAGGTTTGGGACAAATGTGCCCAAATGCCGCTTTCAGTACTTGGCATACGTTGGGTATAAAAAGTTGTAATTTCAAACAGCGAATACATGCATAGAGCCAGAATTTGGCTCCAAAATATGGATCAGGCCTCGAAATTGGAAAGTTTGGGATATTTTGAAAACTGCAGGGGAGTTGGTGCCAAATGTTACTCACTGCCGCTTTCAGTACTTGGCATATGTTGTACAATTTCTTGGCTCAGGCCAAGAAATTGGGATGTTTGGGATATTTTGAAAACTTCAGGGAGGTTTGGGACAAATGTGACCAAATGCCGCTTTCAGTTTTTGGCATATGTTGGGTGTAAAAAGTTGTAATTATCAAACATCGAATACGTGCAGTGAGCCAGAATTTGGCTCCAAAATATGGTTCAGGCCTCGAAATTGGGAAGTTTGGGATATTTTGAAAACTGCAGGGGAGTTTGTGCAAAATGTGACTCACTGCCGCTTTCAGTACTTGGCATAAGTTGGGTATAAAAAGTCGTAATATCA
This sequence comes from Procambarus clarkii, assembly GCF_040958095.1. Taxonomy (NCBI): domain Eukaryota; kingdom Metazoa; phylum Arthropoda; class Malacostraca; order Decapoda; family Cambaridae; genus Procambarus; species Procambarus clarkii. The sequence continues at coordinate 36,779,110 of NC_091179.1, forward strand.
AACTGCGAATACGTGCAGAGAGCCAGAATTTGGCTCCAAAATATGGCTCAGGCCTCGATATTGGGATGTTCGGGATATTTTGAAAACTGCAGGGAGGTTTGGGACAAATGTGACCAAACTCCGCTTTCAGTACTTCGCATATGTTGGGGATAAAAAAGTCGTAATTTCAAACTGCGAATACGTGCAGAGAGCCAGAATTTGGCTCCAAAATATGGATCAGGCCTCGAAATTGGAAAGTTTGGGATATTTTGAAAACTGCAGGGGGGATTAGGACAAATGTCACCAAACGCCGCTTTCAGTACTTGGCATATGTTAGGTATAAAAAGTCGTAATTTCAAACTGCGAATACGTGCAGAGAGCCAGAATTTGGCTCCAAAATATGGCTCAGGCCTCGAAATTGGGATGTTTGGGATATTTTGAAAACTGCTAGGGAGTTGGTGCAAATTGTGACTCACTGCCGAGTCCAGTACTTGGCATATGGTGGGTATAAAAAGTCGTAATATCAAACTGCGAATACGTGCAAAGAGCCAGAATTTGGCTCCAAAATATGGCTCAGGCCTCGAAATTAGGATGTTTGGGATATTTTGAAAACTGCTAGGGAGTTTGTGCAAATTGTGACTCACTGCCGCTTTCAGTACTTGGCATATGTTGTACAATTTCTTGGCTCAGGCCAAGAAATTGGGATGTTTGGGATATTTTGAAAACTGCAGGGGGGTTTGGGACAAATATGACCAAACACCGCTTTCAGTACTTGCCATATATTCCGTATAAAAAGTCGTAATTTCAAACTGCGAATACGTGCAGAGAGCAAGAATTTGCCTCCAAAATATTGCTCAGGCCTCGGTATTGGGATGTTTGGGATCTTTTGAAAACTGCAGGAAGGTTTGGGACAAATGTGACCAAATGCCGCTCACAGTCTTTCACACATGTTGGGTATAAAAAAGTCGTAATTTCAAACTGCGAATACGTGCAGAGAGCTCAATTTGGCTCCAAAATATGGCTCAGGCCTCGAAATTGGGATGTTTGGGATATTTTGAAAACAGCAGGGGAGTTTGTGCAAAATGTGACTCACTTCCGCTTTCAGTACTTGGCATATGTTGGGTATAAAAAGTCGAAATATCAAACTGGGAATACGTGCAGAGAGCCAGAATTTGACTCCAAAATTTGGCTCAGGCCTCGAAATTGGGATATTTGGGATATTTTAAAATCTGCAGGGAGGTTTGGGACAAATGTGACCAAACGCCGCTTTCAGTTCTTGACATATGTTGGGTATAAAAATTCATAATTTCAAACTGCGAATACATGCAGAGAGCCAGAATTTGGATCCAAAATATGGCTCAGGCCTCGAAATTGGGATATTTTGAATATTTTGAAAACTGTAGGGGAGTTTGTGCAAAATGTGACTCTGCCGCTCTCAGTACTTGGCATATGTTGGGTATAAAAAGTCGTAATTTCAAACAGCGAATACGTGCAAAGAGCCAGAATTTTGCTCCAAAATATGGCTCAGGCCTCGAAATTGGGATGTTTGGGATATTTTGAAAACTTCAAGGAGGTTTGGGACAAATGTGACCAAATGCCGCTTTCAGTTTTTGGCATATGTTGGTGTAAAAAGTTGTAATTATCAAACATCGAATACGTGCAGTGAGCCAGAATTTGGCTCCAAAATATGGTTCAGGCCTCGAAATTGGGAAGTTTGGGATATTTTGAAAACTGCAGGGGAGTTTGTGCAAAATGTGACTCACTGCCGCTTTCAGTACTTGGCATATGTTGGGTATAAAAAGTCGTAATATCAAACTGCGAATACGTGCAGAGAGCCAGAATTTGGCTCCAAAATATGGCTCAGGCCTCGATATTGGGATGTTCGGGATATTTTGAAAACTGCAGGGAGGTTTGGGACAAATGTGACCAAACTCCGCTTTCAGTACTTGCGATATGTTGGGGATAAAAAAGTCGTAATTTCAAACTGCGAATACGTGCAGAGAGCCAGAATTTGGCTCCAAAATATTGCTCAGGCCTCGAAATTGGGATGTTTGGGATATTTTGAAAACTGCAGGGGGGATTAGGACAAATGTGACCAAACGCCACTTTCAGTACTTGGCATATGTTGGGTATAAAAAGACGTAATTTCAAACAGCGAATACGTGCAGAGAGCCAGAATTTGGCACAAAAATATGGCTCAGGCCTCGAAATTGGGATATTTGACATATTTCGAAAACTGCAGGGGAGTTTGGGCAAAATGTGACTCACTGTCGCTTTCAGTACTTGGCATATTTTGAGTATAAAAAGTCGAAATATCAAACTGGCAATACGTGCAGAGAGCCAGAATTTGTATCCAAAATATGGCTCAGGCCTCGAAATTGGGATATATTGAATATTTTGAAAACTGCAGGGGAGTTTGTGCAAAATGTGATTCACTGCCGCTTTCAGTACTTGGCATATGTTGGGTATAAAATGTCGTAATATCAAACTGCGAATACGTGCAGAGAGCCAGAATTTGGCTCCAAAATAATTCTCAGACCTCGAAAATAGGATATTAGGGATATTTTGAAAACTGCAGGGAGGTTTGTGACAAATGTGACCAAACGCCGCTTTCAGTACTTGGCATATGTTGGGTTTAAAAAGACGTAATTTCAAACTGCGAATACTTGCAGAGAGCGAGAATTTGGCTCCAAAATATGGCTCAGGCCTCGAAATTGGGATGTTTGGGATATTTTGAAAACAGCAGGGGAGTTTGTGCAAAATGTGACTCACTTCCGCTTTCAGTACTTGGCATATGTTGGGTATAAAAAGTCGAAATATCAAACTGGGAATACGTGCAGAGAGCCAGAATTTGACTCCAAAATTTGGCTCAGGCCTCGAAATTGGGATATTTGGGATATTTTAAAATCTGCAGGGAGGTTTGGGACAAATGTGACCAAACGCCACTTTCAGTACTTGGCATATGTTGGGTATAAAAAGTCATAATTTCAAACTGCGAATACATGCAGAGAAGCAGAATTTGGATCCAAAATATGGCTCAGTCCTCGAAATTGGGATATTTTGAATATTTTGAAAACTGCTGGGGAGTTTGTGCAAAATGTGACTCTGCCGCTCTCAGTACTTGGCATATGTTGGGTATAAAAAGTCGTAATTTCAAACAGCGAATACGTGCAAAGAGCCAGAATTTTGCTCCAAAATATGGCTCAGGCCTCGAAATTGGGATGTTTGGGATATTTTGAAAACTTCAGGGAGGTTTGGGACAAATGTGACCAAATGCCGCTTTCAGTTTTTGGCATATGTTGGGTGTAAAAAGTTGTAATTATCAAACATCGAATACGTGCAGTGAGCCAGAATTTGGCTCCAAAATATGGTTCAGACCTAGAAATTGGGAAGTTTGGGATATTTTGAAAACTGCAGGGGAGTTTGTGCAAAATGTGACTCACTGCCGCTTTCAGTACTTGGCATATGTTGGGTATAAAAAGTCGTAATATCAAACTGCGAATACGTGCAGAGAGCCAGAATTTGGCTCCAAAATATGGCTCAGGCCTCGATATTGGGATGTTCGGGATATTTTGAAAACTGCAGGGAGGTTTGGGACAAATGTGACCAAACTCCGCTTTTAGTACTTCGCATATGTTGGGGATAAAAAAGTCGTAATTTCAAACTGCGAATACGTGCAGAGAGCCAGAATTTGGCTCCAAAATATGGCTCAGGCCTCGGTATTGGGAAGTTTGAGATCTTTTGAAAACTGCAGGAAGGTTTGGGACAAATGTGACCAAACGCCGCTCACAGTCTTTCGCACATGTTGGGTATAAAAAAGTCGTAATTTCAAACTGCGAATACGTGCAGAGAGCCAGAATTTGGCTCCAAAATATGGCTCAGGCCTCGAAATTGGGATGTTTGGGATATTTTAAAATCTGCAGGGAGGTTTGGGACAAATGTGTCCAAACGCCACTTTCAGTACTTGGCATATGTTGGGTATAAAAAAGTCGTAATTTCAAACTGCGAATACGTGCAGAGAGCCAGAATTTGGCTCCAAAATATTGCTCAGGCCTCGAAATTGGGATGTTTAGGATATTTTGAAAACTGCAGGGGAGTTTGTGCAAAATGTGACTCTGCCGCTCTCAGTACTTGGCATATGTTAGGTATAAAAAGTCGTAATTTCAAACTGCGAATACGTGCAGAGAGCCAGAATTTGGCTCCAAAATATGGCTCAGGCCTCGAAATTGGGATGTTTGGGATATTTTGAAAACTGCTAGGGAGTTTGTGCAAATTGTGACTCACTGCCGCGTCCAGTACTTGGCATATGTTGGGTATAAAAAGTCGTAATATCAAACTGCGAATACGTGCAAAGAGCCAGAATTTGGCTCCAAAATATGGCTCAAGCCTCGAAATTGGGATGTTTGGGATATTTTAAAAACTTCAGGGAGGTTTGGGACAAATGTGACCAAATGCCGCTCTCAGTACTTGGCATACGTTGGGTATAAAAAGTTGTAATTTCAAACAGCGAATACATGCATAGAGCCAGAATTTGGCTCCAAAATATGGATCAGGCCTCGAAATTGGAAAGTTTGGGATATTTTGAAAACTGCAGGGGAGTTGGTGCCAAATGTGACTCACTGCCGCTTTCAGTACTTGGCATATGTTGTACAATTTCTTGGCTCAGGCCAAGAAATTGGGATGTTTGGGATATTTTGAAAACTGCAGGGGGGTTTGGGACAAATATGACCAAACGCCGCTTTCAGTACTTGCCATATGTTCCGTATAAAAAGTCGTAATTTCAAACTGCGAATACGTGCAGAGAGCAAGAATTTGCCTCCAAAATATGGCTCAGGCCTCGGTATTGGGATGTTTGGGATCTTTTGAAAACTGCAGGAAGGTTTGGGACAAATGTGACCAAATGCCGCTCACAGTCTTTCGCACATGTTGGGTATAAAAAGTCGTAATTTCAAACTGCGAATACGTGCAGAGAGCTCAATTTGGCTCCAAAATATGGCTCAGGCCTCGAAATTGGGATGTTTGGGATATTTTGAAAACAGCAGGGGAGTTTGTGCAAAATGTGACTCACTTCCGCTTTCAATACTTGGCATATGTTGGGTATAAAAAGTCGAAATATCAAACTGGGAATACGTGCAGAGAGCCAGAATTTGACTCCAAAATTTGGCTCAGGCCTCGAAATTGGGATTTTTGGGATATTTTAAAATCTGCAGGGAGGTTTGGGACAAATGTGACCAAACGCCGCTTTCAGTACTTGGCATATGTTGGGTATAAAAAGTCATAATATCAAACTGCGAATACATGCAGAGAGCCAGAATTTGGATCCAAAATATGGCTCAGGCCTCGAAATTGGGATATTTTGAATATTTTGAAAACTGCAGGGGAGTTTGTGCAAAATGTGACTCTGCCGCTCTCAGTACTTGGCATATGTTGGGTATAAAAAGTCGTAATTTCAAACAGCGAATTCGTGCAAAGAGAGAGAATTTTGCTCCAAAATATGGCTCAGGCCTCGAAATTGGGATGTTTGGGATATTTTGAAAACTTCAGGGAGGTTTGGGACAAATGTGACCAAATGCCGCTTTCAGTTTTTGGCATATGTTGGGTGTAAAAAGTTGTAATTATCAAACATCGAATACGTGCAGTGAGCCAGAATTTGGCTCCAAAATATGGTTCAGGCCTCGAAATTGGGAAGTTTGGGATATTTTGAAAACTGCAGGGGAGTTTGTGCAAAATGTGACTCACTGCCGCTTTCAGTACTTGGCATAAGTTGGGTATAAAAAGTCGTAATATCAAACTGCGAATACGTGCAGAGAGCCAGAATTTGGCTCCAAAATATGGCTCAGGCCTCGATATTGGGATGTTCGGGATATTTTGAAAACTGCAGGGAGGTTTGGGACAAATGTGACCAAACTCCGCTTTCAGTACTTCGCATATGTTGGGGATAAAAAAGTCGTAATTTCAAACTGCGAATACGTGCAGAGAGCCAGAATTTGGCTCCAAAATATGGATAAGGCCTCGAAATTGGAAAGTTTGGGATATTTTGAAAACTGCAGGGGAGTTGGTGCCAAATGTGACTCACTGCCGCTTTCAGTACTTGGCATATGTTGTACAATTTCTTGGCTCAGGCCTAGAAATTGGGATGTTTGGGATATTTTGAAAAATGCAGGGGGGTTTGGGACAAATATGACCAAACGCCGCTTTCAGTACTTGCCATATGTTCCGTATAAAAAGTCGTAATTTCAAACTGCGAATACGTGCAGAGAGCAAGAATTTGCCTCCAAAATATGGCTCAGGCCTCGGTATTGGGAAGTTTGGGATCTTTTGAAAACTGCAGGAAGGTTTGGGACAAATGTGACCAAACACCGCTTACAGTCTTTCGCACATGTTGGGTATAAAAAAGTCGTAATTTCAAACTGCGAATACGTGCAGAGAGCCAGAATTTGGCTCCAAAATATGGCTCAGGCCTCGAAATTGGGATGTTTGGGATATTTTGAAAACAGCAGGGGAGTTTGTGCAAAATGTGACTCACTTCCGCTTTCAGTACTTGGCATATGTTGGGTATAAAAAGTCGAAATATCAAACTGGGAATACGTGCAGAGAGCCAGAATTTGACTCCAAAATTTGGCTCAGGCCTCGAAATTGGGATATTTGGGATATTTTAAAATCTGCTGGGAGGTTTGGGACAAATGTGACCAAACGCCGCTTTCAGCACTTGGCATATGTTGGGTATAAAAAGTCATAATTTCAAACTGCGAATACGTGCAGAGAGCCAGAATTTTGATCCAAAATATGGCTCAAGCCTCGAAATTGGGATATTTTGAATATTTTGATAACTGCAGGGGAGTTTGTGCAAAATGTGACTCTGCCGCTCTCAGTACTTGGCATATGTTGGGTATAAAAAGTCGTAATTTCAAACAGCGAATACGTGCAAAGAGCCAGAATTTTGCTCCAAAATATGGCTCAGGCCTCGAAATTGGGATGTTTGGGACATTTTGAAAACTTCAGGGAGGTTTGGGACAAATGTGACCAAATGCCGCTTTCAGTTTTTGGCATATGTTGGGTGTAAAAAGTTGTAATTATCAAACATCGAATACGTGCAGTGAGGCAGAATTTGGCTCCAAATTATGGTTCAGGCCTCGAAATTGGGAAGTTTGGGATATTTTGAAAACTGCAGGGGAGTTTGTGCAAAATGTGACTCACTGCCGCTTTCAGTACTTGGCATATGTTGGGTATAAAAAGTCGTAATATTAAACTGCGAATACGTGCAGAGAGCCAGAATTTAACTCCAAAATATGGCTCAGGCCTCGATATTGGGATGTTCGGGATATTTTGAAAACTGCAGGGAGGTTTGGGACAAATGTGACCAAACGCCGCTTTCAGTACTTCGCATATGTTGGGTATAAAAATGTCGTAATTTCAAACTGCGAATACGTGCAGAGAGCCAGAATTTGGCTCCAAAATATTGCTCAGGCCTCGAAGTTGGGATGTTTGGGATATTTTGAAAACTGCAGGGGGGATTAGGACAAATGTGACCAAACGCCGCTTTCAGTACTTGGCATATGTTAGGTATAAAAAGTCGTAATTTCAAACTGCGAATACGTGCAGAGAGCCAGAATTTGGCTCCAAAATATGGCTCAGGCCTCGAAATTGGGATGTTTGGGATATTTTGAAAACTGCTAGGGAGTTTGTGCAAATTGTGACTCACTGCCGCGTCCAGTACTTGGCATATGGTTGGTATAAAAAGTCGTAATATCAAACTGCGAATACGTGCAAAGAGCCAGAATTTGGCTCCAAAATATGGCTCAGGCCTCGAAATTAGGATGTTTGGGATATTTTGAAAACTGCTAGGGAGTTTGTGCAAATTGTGACTCACTGCCGCTTTCAGTACTTGGCATATGTTGGGTATAAAAAGTCATAATTTCAAACTGCGAATACATGCAGAGAAGCAGAATTTGGATCCAAAATATGGCTCAGTCCTCGAAATTGGGATATTTTGAATATTTTGAAAACTGCTGGGGAGTTTGTGCAAAATGTGACTCTGCCGCTCTCAGTACTTGGCATATGTTGGGTATAAAAAGTCGTAATTTCAAACAGCGAATACGTGCAAAGAGCCAGAATTTTGCTCCAAAATATGGCTCAGGCCTCGAAATTGGGATGTTTGGGATATTTTGAAAACTTCAGGGAGGTTTGGGACAAATGTGACCAAATGCCGCTTTCAGTTTTTGGCATATGTTGGGTGTAAAAAGTTGTAATTATCAAACATCGAATACGTGCAGTGAGCCAGAATTTGGCTCCAAAATATGGTTCAGACCTAGAAATTGGGAAGTTTGGGATATTTTGAAAACTGCAGGGGAGTTTGTGCAAAATGTGACTCACTGCCGCTTTCAGTACTTGGCATATGTTGGGTATAAAAAGTCGTAATATCAAACTGCGAATACGTGCAGAGAGCCAGAATTTGGCTCCAAAATATGGCTCAGGCCTCGATATTGGGATGTTCGGGATATTTTGAAAACTGCAGGGAGGTTTGGGACAAATGTGACCAAACTCCGCTTTTAGTACTTCGCATATGTTGGGGATAAAAAAGTCGTAATTTCAAACTGCGAATACGTGCAGAGAGCCAGAATTTGGCTCCAAAATATGGCTCAGGCCTCGGTATTGGGAAGTTTGAGATCTTTTGAAAACTGCAGGAAGGTTTGGGACAAATGTGACCAAACGCCGCTCACAGTCTTTCGCACATGTTGGGTATAAAAAAGTCGTAATTTCAAACTGCGAATACGTGCAGAGAGCCAGAATTTGGCTCCAAAATATGGCTCAGGCCTCGAAATTGGGATGTTTGGGATATTTTAAAATCTGCAGGGAGGTTTGGGACAAATGTGTCCAAACGCCACTTTCTGTACTTGGCATATGTTGGGTATAAAAAAGTCGTAATTTCAAACTGCGAATACGTGCAGAGAGCCAGAATTTGGCTCCAAAATATTGCTCAGGCCTCGAAATTGGGATGTTTAGGATATTTTGAAAACTGCAGGGGAGTTTGTGCAAAATGTGACTCTGCCGCTCTCAGTACTTGGCATATGTTAGGTATAAAAAGTCGTAATTTCAAACTGCGAATACGTGCAGAGAGCCAGAATTTGGCTCCAAAATATGGCTCAGGCCTCGAAATTGGGATGTTTGGGATATTTTGAAAACTGCTAGGAAGTTTGTGCAAATTGTGACTCACTGCCGCGTCCAGTACTTGGCATATGTTGGGTATAAAAAGTCGTAATATCAAACTGCGAATACGTGCAAAGAGCCAGAATTTGGCTCCAAAATATGGCTCAAGCCTCGAAATTGGGATGTTTGGGATATTTTAAAAACTTCAGGGAGGTTTGGGACAAATGTGACCAAATGCCGCTTTCAGTACTTGGCATACGTTGGGTATAAAAAGTTGTAATTTCAAACAGCGAATACATGCATAGAGCCAGAATTTGGCTCCAAAATATGGATCAGGCCTCGAAATTGGAAAGTTTGGGATATTTTGAAAACTGCAGGGGAGTTGGTGCCAAATGTGACTCACTGCCGCTTTCAGTACTTGGCATATGTTGTACAATTTCTTGGCTCAGGCCAAGAAATTGGGATGTTTGGGATATTTTGAAAACTGCAGGGGGGTTTGGGACAAATATGACCAAACGCCGCTTTCAGTACTTGCCATATGTTCCGTATAAAAAGTCGTAATTTCAAACTGCGAATACGTGCAGAGAGCAAGAATTTGCCTCCAAAATATGGCTCAGGCCTCGGTATTGGGATGTTTGGGATCTTTTGAAAACTGCAGGAAGGTTTGGGACAAATGTGACCAAATGCCGCTCACAGTCTTTCGCACATGTTGGGTATAAAAAGTCGTAATTTCAAACTGCGAATACGTGCAGAGAGCTCAATTTGGCTCCAAAATATGGCTCAGGCCTCGAAATTGGGATGTTGGGGATATTTTGAAAACAGCAGGGGAGTTTGTGCAAAATGTGACTCACTTCCGCTTTCAATACTTGGCATATGTTGGGTATAAAAAGTCGAAATATCAAACTGGGAATACGTGCAGAGAGCCAGAATTTGACTCCAAAATTTGGCTCAGGCCTCGAAATTGGGATTTTTGGGATATTTTAAAATCTGCAGGGAGGTTTGGGACAAATGTGACCAAACGCCGCTTTCAGTACTTGGCATATGTTGGGTATAAAAAGTAATAATTTCAAACTGCGAATACATGCAGAGAGCCAGAATTTGGATCCAAAATATGGCTCAGGCCTCGAAATTGGGATACTTTGAATATTTTGAAAACTGCAGGGGAGTTTGTGCAAAATGTGACTCTGCCGCTCTCAGTACTTGGCATATGTTGGGTATAAAAAGTCGTAATTTCAAACAGCGAATTCGTGCAAAGAGCCAGAATTTTGCTCCAAAATATGGCTCAGGCCTCGAAATTGGGATGTTTGGGATATTTTGAAAACTTCAGGGAGGTTTGGGACAAATGTGACCAAATGCCGCTTTCAGTTTTTGGCATATGTTGGGTGTAAAAAGTTGTAATTATCAAACATCGAATACGTGCAGTGAGCCAGAATTTGGCTCCAAAATATGGTTCAGGCCTCGAAATTGGGAAGTTTGGGATATTTTGAAAACTGCAGGGGAGTTTGTGCAAAATGTGACTCACTGCCGCTTTCAGTACTTGGCATAAGTTGGGTATAAAAAGTCGTAATATCAAACTGCGAATACGTGCAGAGAGCCAGAATTTGGCTCCAAAATATGGCTCAGGCCTCGATATTGGGATGTTCGGGATATTTTGAAAACTGCAGGGAGGTTTGGGACAAATGTGACCAAACTCCGCTTTCAGTACTTCGCATATGTTGGGGATAAAAAAGTCGTAATTTCAAACTGCGAATACGTGCAGAGAGCCAGAATTTGGCTCCAAAATATGGATAAGGCCTCGAAATTGGAAAGTTTGGGATATTTTGAAAACTGCAGGGGAGTTGGTGCCAAATGTGACTCACTGCCGCTTTCAGTACTTGGCATATGTTGTACAATTTCTTGGCTCAGGCCTAGAAATTGGGATGTTTGGGATATTTTGAAAAATGCAGGGGGGTTTGGGACAAATATGACCAAACGCCGCTTTCAGTACTTGCCATATGTTCCGTATAAAAAGTCGTAATTTCAAACTGCGAATACGTGCAGAGAGCAAGAATTTGCCTCCAAAATATGGCTCAGGCCTCGGTATTGGGAAGTTTGGGATCTTTTGAAAACTGCAGGAAGGTTTGGGACAAATGTGACCAAACACCGCTTACAGTCTTTCGCACATGTTGGGTATAAAAAAGTCGTAATTTCAAACTGCGAATACGTGCAGAGAGCCAGAATTTGGCTCCAAAATATGGCTCAGGCCTCGAAATTGGGATGTTTGGGATATTTTGAAAACAGCAGGGGAGTTTGTGCAAAATGTGACTCACTTCCGCTTTCAGTACTTGGCATATGTTGGGTATAAAAAGTCGAAATATCAAACTGGGAATACGTGCAGAGAGCCAGAATTTGACTCCAAAATTTGGCTCAGGCCTCGAAATTGGGATATTTGGGATATTTTAAAATCTGCTGGGAGGTTTGGGACAAATGTGACCAAACGCCGCTTTCAGCACTTGGCATATGTTGGGTATAAAAAGTCGTAATTTCAAACTGCGAATACGTGCAGAGAGCCAGAATTTTGATCCAAAATATGGCTCAAGCCTCGAAATTGGGATATTTTGAATATTTTGATAACTGCAGGGGAGTTTGTGCAAAATGTGACTCTGCCGCTCTCAGTACTTGGCATATGTTGGGTATAAAAAGTCGTAATTTCAAACAGCGAATACGTGCAAAGAGCCAGAATTTTGCTCCAAAATATGGCTCAGGCCTCGAAATTGGGATGTTTGGGACATTTTGAAAACTTCAGGGAGGTTTGGGACAAATGTGACCAAATGCCGCTTTCAGTTTTTGGCATATGTTGGGTGTAAAAAGTTGTAATTATCAAACATCGAATACGTGCAGTGAGGCAGAATTTGGCTCCAAATTATGGTTCAGGCCTCGAAATTGGGAAGTTTGGGATATTTTGAAAACTGCAGGGGAGTTTGTGCAAAATGTGACTCACTGCCGCTTTCAGTACTTGGCATATGTTGGGTATAAAAAGTCGTAATATTAAACTGCGAATACGTGCAGAGAGCCAGAATTTGGCTCCAAAATATGGATAAGGCCTCGAAATTGGAAAGTTTGGGATATTTTGAAAACTGCAGGGGAGTTGGTGCCAAATGTGACTCACTGCCGCTTTCAGTACTTGGCATATGTTGTACAATTTCTTGGCTCAGGCCTAGAATTTGGGATGTTTGGGATATTTTGAAAAATGCAGGGGGGTTTGGGACAAATATGACCAAACGCCGCTTTCAGTACTTGCCATATGTTCCGTATAAAAAGTCGTAATTTCAAACTGCGAATACGTGCAGAGAGCAAGAATTTGCCTCCAAAATATGGCTCAGGCCTCGGTATTGGGAAGTTTGGGATCTTTTGAAAACTGCAGGAAGGTTTGGGACAAATGTGACCAAACACCGCTTACAGTCTTTCGCACATGTTGGGTATAAAAAAGTCGTAATTTCAAACTGCGAATACGTGCAGAGAGCCAGAATTTGGCTCCAAAATATGGCTCAGGCCTCGAAATTGGGATGTTTGGGATATTTTGAAAACAGCAGGGGAGTTTGTGCAAAATGTGACTCACTTCCGCTTTCAGTACTTGGCATATGTTGGGTATAAAAAGTCGAAATATCAAACTGGGAATACGTGCAGAGAGCCAGAATTTGACTCCAAAATTTGGCTCAGGCCTCGAAATTTGGATATTTGGGATATTTTAAAATCTGCTGGGAGGTTTGGGACAAATGTGACCAAACGCCGCTTTCAGCACTTGGCATATGTTGGGTATAAAAAGTCATAATTTCAAACTGCGAATACGTGCAGAGAGCCAGAATTTTGATCCAAAATATGGCTCAAGCCTCGAAATTGGGATATTTTGAATATTTTGATAACTGCAGGGGAGTTTGTGCAAAATGTGACTCTGCCGCTCTCAGTACTTGGCATATGTTGGGTATAAAAAGTCGTAATTTCAAACAGCGAATACGTGCAAAGAGCCAGAATTTTGCTCCAAAATATGGCTCAGGCCTCGAAATTGGGATGTTTGGGACATTTTGAAAACTTCAGGGAGGTTTGGGACAAATGTGACCAAATGCCGCTTTCAGTGTTTGGCATATGTTGGGTGTAAAAAGTTGTAATTATCAAACATCGAATACGTGCAGTGAGGCAGAATTTGGCTCCAAATTATGGTTCAGGCCTCGAAATTGGGAAGTTTGGGATATTTTGAAAACTGCAGGGGAGTTTGTGCAAAATGTGACTCACTGCCGCTTTCAGTACTTGGCATATGTTGGGTATAAAAAGTCGTAATATTAAACTGCGAATACGTGCAGAGAGCCAGAATTTAACTCCAAAATATGGCTCAGGCCTCGATATTGGGATGTTCGGGATATTTTGAAAACTGCAGGGAGGTTTGGGACAAATGTGACCAAACGCCGCTTTCAGTACTTCGCATATGTTGGGTATAAAAAAGTCGTAATTTCAAACTGCGAATACGTGCAGAGAGCCAGAATTTGGCTCCAAAATATTGCTCAGGCCTCGAAGTTGGGATGTTTGGGATATTTTGAAAACTGCAGGGGGGATTAGGACAAATGTGACCAAACGCTGCTTTCAGTACTTGGCATATGTTAGGTATAAAAAGTCGTAATTTCAAATTGCGAATACGTGCAGAGAGCCAGAATTTGGCTCCAAAATATGGCTCAGGCCTCGAAATTGGGATGTTTGGGATATTTTGAAAACTGCTAGGGAGTTTGTGCAAATTGTGACTCACTGCCGCGTCCAGTACTTGGCATATGGTTGGTATAAAAAGTCGTAATATCAAACTGCGAATACGTGCAAAGAGCCAGAATTTGGCTCCAAAATATGGCTCAGGCCTCGAAATTAGGATGTTTGGGATATTTTGAAAACTGCTAGGGAGTTTGTGCAAATTGTGACTCACTGCCGCTTTCAGTACTTGGCATATGTTGTACAATTTCTTGGCTCAGGCCAAGAAATTGGGATGTTTGGGATATTTTGAAAACTGCAGGGGGGTTTGGGACAAATATGACCAAACACCGCTTTCAGTACTAGCCATATATTCCGTATAAAAAGTCGTAATTTCAAACTGCGAATACGTGCAGAGAGCAAGAATTTGCCTCCAAAATATGGCTCAGGCCTCGGTATTGGGATGTTTGGGATCTTTTGAAAACTGCAGGAAGGTTTGGGACAAATGTGACCAAATGCCGCTCACAGTCTTTCACACATGTTGGGTATAAAAAAGTCGTAATTTCAAACTGCGAATACGTGCAGAGAGCTCAATTTGGCTCCAAAATATGGCTCAGGCCTCGAAATTGGGATGTTTGGGATATTTTGAAAACAGCAGGGGAGTTTGTGCAAAATGTGACTCACTTCCGCTTTCAGTACTTGGCATATGTTGGGTATAAAAAGTCGAAATATCAAACTGGGAATACGTGCAGAAAGCCAGAATTTGACTCCAAAATTTGGCTCAGGCCTCGAAATTGGGATATTTGGGATATTTTAAAATCTGCAGGGAGGTTTGGGACAAATGTGACCAAACGCCGCTTTCAGTTCTTGACATATGTTGGGTATAAAAAGTCATAATTTCAAACTGCGAATACATGCAGAGAACCAGAATTTGGATCCAAAATATGGCTCAGGCCTCGAAATTGGGATATTTTGAATATTTTGAAAACTGTAGGGGAGTTTGTGCAAAATGTGACTCTGCCGCTCTCAGTACTTGGCATATGTTGGGTATAAAAAGTCGTAATTTCAAACAGCGAATACGTGCAAAGAGCCAGAATTTTGCTCCAAAATATGGCTCAGGCCTCGAAATTGGGATGTTTGGGATATTTTGAAAACTTCAGGGAGGTTTGGGACAAATGTGACCAAATGCCGCTTTCAGTTTTTGGCATATGTTGGTGTAAAAAGTTGTAATTATCAAACATCGAATACGTGCAGTGAGCCAGAATTTGGCTCCAAAATATGGTTCAGGCCTCGAAATTGGGAAGTTTGGGATATTTTGAAAACTGCAGGGGAGTTTGTGCAAAATGTGACTCACTGCCGCTTTCAGTACTTGGCATATGTTGGGTATAAAAAGTCGTAATATCAAACTGCGAATACGTGCAGAGAGCCAGAATTTGGCTCCAAAATATGGCTCAGGCCTCGATAATGGGATGTTCGGGATATTTTGAAAACTGCAGGGAGGTTTGGGACAAATGTGACCAAACTCCGCTTTCAGTACTTGCGATATGTTGGGGATAAAAAAGTCGTAATTTCAAACTGCGAATACGTGCAGAGAGCCAGAATTTGGCTCCAAAATATTGCTCAGGCCTCGAAGTTGGGATGTTTGGGATATTTTGAAAACTGCAGGGGGGATTAGGACAAATGTGACCAAACGCCGCTTTCAGTACTTGGCATATGTTAGGTATAAAAAGTCGTAATTTCAAACTGCGAATACGTGCAGAGAGCCAGAATTTGGCTCCAAAATATGGCTCAGGCCTCGAAATTGGGATGTTTGGGATATTTTGAAAACTGCTAGGGAGTTTGTGCAAATTGTGACTCACTGCCGCGTCCAGTACTTGGCATATGGTTGGTATAAAAAGTCGTAATATCAAACTGCGAATACGTGCAAAGAGCCAGAATTTGGCTCCAAAATATGGCTCAGGCCTCGAAATTAGGATGTTTGGGATATTTTGAAAACTGCTAGGGAGTTTGTGCAAATTGTGACTCACTGCCGCTTTTAGTACTTGGCATATGTTGTACAATTTCTTGGCTCAGGCCAAGAAATTGGGATGTTTGGGATATTTTGAAAACTGCAGGGGGGTTTATGACAAATATGACCAAACACCGCTTTCAGTACTTGCCATATATTCCGTATAAAAAGTCGTAATTTCAAACTGCGAATACGTGCAGAGAGCAAGAATTTGCCTCCAAAATATGGCTCAGGCCTCGGTATTGGGATGTTTGGGATCTTTTGAAAACTGCAGGAAGGTTTGGGACAAATGTGACCAAATGCCGCTCACAGTCTTTCACACATGTTGGGTATAAAAAAGTCGTAATTTCAAACTGCGAATACGTGCAGAGAGCTCAATTTGGCTCCAAAATATGGCTCAGGCCTCGAAATTGGGATGTTTGGGATATTTTGAAAACAGCAGGGGAGTTTGTGCAAAATGTGACTCACTTCCGCTTTCAGTACTTGGCATATGTTGGGTATAAAAAGTCGAAATATCAAACTGGGAATACGTGCAGAAAGCCAGAATTTGACTCCAAAATTTGGCTCAGGCCTCGAAATTGGGATATTTGGGATATTTTAAAATCTGCAGGGAGGTTTGGGACAAATGTGACCAAACGCCGCTTTCAGTTCTTGACATATGTTGGGTATAAAAAGTCATAATTTCAAACTGCGAATACATGCAGAGAACCAGAATTTGGATCCAAAATATGGCTCAGGCCTCGAAATTGGGATATTTTGAATATTTTGAAAACTGTAGGGGAGTTTGTGCAAAATGTGACTCTGCCGCTCTCAGTACTTGGCATATGTTGGGTATAAAAAGTCGTAATTTCAAACAGCGAATACGTGCAAAGAGCCAGAATTTTGCTCCAAAATATGGCTCAGGCCTCGAAATTGGGATGTTTGGGATATTTTGAAAACTTCAGGGAGGTTTGGGACAAATGTGACCAAATGCCGCTTTCAGTTTTTGGCATATGTTGGAGTAAAAAGTTGTAATTATCAAACATCGAATACGTGCAGTGAGCCAGAATTTGGCTCCAAAATATGGTTCAGGCCTCGAAATTGGGAAGTTTGGGATATTTTGAAAACTGCAGGGGAGTTTGTGCAAAATGTGACTCACTGCCGCTTTCAGTACTTGGCATATGTTGGGTATAAAAAGTCGTAATATCAAACTGCGAATACGTGCAGAGAGCCAGAATTTGGCTCCAAAATATGGCTCAGGCCTCGATATTGGGATGTTCGGGATATTTTGAAAACTGCAGGGAGGTTTGGGACAAATGTGACCAAACTCCGCTTTCAGTACTTGCGATATGTTGGGGATAAAAAAGTCGTAATTTCAAACTGCGAATACGTGCAGAGAGCCAGAATTTGGCTCCAAAATATTGCTCAGGCCTCGAAATTGGGATGTTTGGGATATTTTGAAAACTGCAGGGGGGATTAGGACAAATGTGACCAAACGCCGCTTTCAGTACTTGGCATATGTTGGGTATAAAAAGACGTAATTTCAAACAGCGAATACGTGCAGAGAGCCAGAATTTGGCTCCAAAATATGGCTCAGGCCTCGAAATTGGGATATTTGACATATTTCGAAAACTGCAGGGGAGTTTGGGCAAAATGTGACTCACTGTCGCTTTCAGTACTTGGCATATTTTGAGTATAAAAAGTCGAAATATCAAACTGGCAATACGTGCAGAGAGCCAGAATTTGTATCCAAAATATGGCTCAGGCCTCGAAATTGGGATATATTGAATATTTTGAAAACTGCAGGGGAGTTTGTGCAAAATGTGATTCACTGCCGCTTTCAGTACTTGGCATATGTTGGGTATAAAATTTCGTAATATCAAACTGCGAATACGTGCAGAGAGCCAGAATTTGGCTCCAAAATAATTCTCAGACCTCGAAAATAGGATATTAGGGATATTTTGAAAACTGCAGGGAGGTTTGTGACAAATGTGACCAAACGCCACTTTCAGTACTTGGCATATGTTGGGTTTAAAAAGACGTAATTTCAAACTGCGAATACTTGCAGAGAGCGAGAATTTGGCTCCAAAATATGGCTCAGGTCTCGAAATTGGGATATTTGGCATATTTCGAAAACTGCAGGGGAGTTTGTGCAAAATGTGACTCACTGCCGCTTTCAGGACTTGACATATGTTGGGTATAAAAAGTCGTAATTTCAGACTGCGAATATGTGCAGAGAGCCAGAATTTGGCTCCAAAATATGGCTCAGGCCTCGAAATTGGGATATTTGGGATATTTTGAAAACTGCAGGGAGGTTTGGGACAAATCTTACCAAACGCCGCTTTCAGTACTTGGCATATGTTGGGTATAAAAAGACGTAATTTCAAACTGCGAATACGTTAGAGAGAGAGAATTTGGATCCAAAATATGGCTCAGGCCTCGAAATTGGGATATTTGGGATATTTTGAAAACTGGAGGGGAGTTTGTGCAAAATGTGACTCACTGCCGCATCCAGTGCTTTGCATATGTTGGGTATAATAAGTCGTAATTTCAAACTGCGAATACGTGCAGAGAGCCAGAATTTGGCACCAAAATATGGCTCAGGCCTCGAAATTGGGATGATTGGGAAATTTTGAAAACTGCAGGGGAGTTTGTGCAAAATGTGACTCACTGCCGCGTCCAGTACTTGGCATATGTTGGGTATAAAAAGTCGTAATATCAAACTGCGAATACGTGCAGAGAGCCAGAATTTGGCTCCAAAATAGGGCTCAGGCCTCGAATTTGGGATATTTGGGATATTTTGAAAACTGCAGGGAGGTTTGTGACAAATGTGACCAAACGCCGCTTTCAGTACTTGGCATATGTTGGGTATAAAAAGACGTAATTTCAAACTGCGAATACTTGCAGAGAGCGAGAATTTGGCTCCAAAATATGGCTCAGGTCTCGAAATTGGGATATTTGGCATATTTCGAAAACTGCAGGGTAGTTTGTGCAAAATGTGACTCACTGCCTCTTTCAGGACTTGACATATGTTGGGTATAAAAAGTCGTAATTTTAGACTGCGAATATGTGCAGAGAGCCAGAATTTGGCTCCAAAATATGGCTCAGGCCTCGAAATTGGGATGATTGGGAAATTTTGAAAACTGCAGGGGAGTTTGTGCAAAATGTGACTCACTGCCGCATCCAGTACTTGGCATATGTTGGGTATAAAAAGTCGTAATATCAAACTGCGAATACGTGCAGAGAGCCAGAATTTGGCTCCAAAATAGGGCTCAGGCCTCGAATTTGGGATATTTGGGATATTTTGAAAACTGCAGGGAGGTTTGGGACAAATGTGACCAAACGCCGCTTTCAGTACTTGGCATATGTTGGGTATAAAAAGTCGTAATTTAAAACTGCGAATACGTGCAGAGAGCCAGAGTTTCGCTCCAAAATATTGCTCAGGCCTCGAAATTGGGATGTTTGGGATATTTTGAAAACTGGAGGGGAGTTTGTGCAAAATGTCTAACTCCTGCTTTCAGTACTTGGCATATGTTGGGTATAAAAACTCGTAATTTCAAACTGTGAATACGTGCATAGAGCCAGAATTTGGCTCCAAAATATGGCTCAGGCCTCGATATTGGGATGCTTAGGATAATTTGAAAACTGCAGGGGGGATTGGGGTAAATGTGACCAAACGCCGCTTGCAGTACTTGGCATATGTTGGGTAAAAAAAGTCGTAATTTTAATCTGTGAATAAGTGCAGAGAGCCAGAATTTTGCTCCAAAATATGGCTCAGGCCTCAAAATTGGGATGTTTGGGATATTTTGAAAACTGCAGGGAGGTTTGCGACAAATGTGCCCATACACCGCTTTCAATACTTGGCATATGTTGGATATAAAAAGACGTAATTTCAAACTGCCAATACGTGCAGAGAGCCAAAATTTGGCTCCAAAATATGGCTCAGGCCCTGAAATTGAGATATTTGGGATGTTTTGAAAACTGGAGGGGAGTTTGTGAAAAATGTGACTCTCGGCCGATTTCAGTTCTTGTCATATGTTGGGTATAAAAAGTCGTAACTTCAAACTGCGAATACGTGCAGAGAGCCATAATTTGGCTCCAAAATATGTCTCAGGCCTCGAAATTGGGTTGTTTGGGATATTTTGAAAACTGCAGGGGAGTTTGTGCAAAATGTGCTCATTGCCGCTTTTAGGACTTAGCATATGTTGGGTATAAAAAGTCGTAATTTTAAACTGTGAATACGTGCAGAGAGCCAAAATTTGGCTCCAAAATATGGCTCAGGCCTCAAAATTGGGAAGTTTGGGATATTTTGAAAACTGCAGGGGAGTTTATGCTAAATGTGACTCACTGCCGCTTCCAGTACTTGGCATATGTTGGGTATAAAAAGTCGTAATATCAAACTGCGAATACGTGCAGAGAGCCAGAATTTGGCTACAAAATATGGCTCAGGCCTCGATATTGGGATGTTTGGGATATTTTGAAAACTGCAAGGGAGTTTGTGCAAAATGTGACCAAACGGCGCATCAAGTACTTCGCATATGTTGGGTAAAATAAGTCGTTATTTCAAACTGCAAATACGTACCTAGAGCCAGAATTTGGCTCCAAAATATGGTTCAGGGCCTCGAAATTGGGATATTTTGAAAACTGCAGGGGAGTTTGTGCAAAATGTGACTCACTGCCGCTTTTAGGACTTAGCATATGTTGGGTATAAAAAGTCGTAATTTAAAACTGCGAATACGTGCAGAGACAAAATTTTGCTCCAAAATATGGCTCTGGCCTCGAAATTGGGAAGTTTGGGATATTTTGAAAACTGCAGGGGAGTTTGTGCAAAATGTGACTCATTGCCACTTTTAGGACTTAGCATATGTTGGGTATAAAAAGTCGTAATTTTAAACTGTGAATACGTGCAGAGAGCCAAAATTTTGCTCCAAAATATGGCTCTGGCCTCGAAATTGGGAAGTTTGGGATATTTTGAAAACTGCAGGGGAGTTTGTGCAAAATGTGACTCATTGCCACTTTTAGGACTTAGCATATGTTGGGTATAAAAAGTCGTAATTTTAAACTGTGAATACGTGCAGAGAGCCAAAATTTGGCTCCAAAATATGGGTCAGGCCTCGAAATTGGGAAGTTAGGGATATTTTGAAAACTGCAGGGGAGTTTATGCAAAGTGTGACTCACTGCTGCTTTCAGTACTTGGCATATGTTGGGTATAAAAAGTCGTAATATCAAACTGCGAATACGTGCAGAGAGCCAGAATTTGGCTCCAAAATATGGCTCAGGCCTCGATATTGGGACGCTTAGGATATTTTGAAAACTGGAGGGGAGTTTATGCAAAGTGTGACTCACTGCCGCTTGCAGTACTTGGCATATGTTGGGTATAAAAATTCGTAATATCATGCTGCAAATTCGTGCAGAGAGCCAGAATTGGCTCCAAAATATGGCTCTGGCCTCGATATTGGGATGTTTGGGATATTTTGAAAACTGCAAGGGAGTTTGTGCAAAATGTGACCAAACGCCGCTTTCAGTACTTCGCATATGTTGGGTAAAAAAAGTCGTAATTTTAAACTGTGCATACGTGCAGAGAGCCGGAATTTTGCTACAAAATATGGCTCAGGCCTCAAAATTGGGATGTTTGGGATATTTTGAAAACTGCAGGGGGGATTGGGACAAATGTGACCAAACGCTGCTTTCAATACTTGGCTTATGTTGGGTATAAAAAAGTCGTTATTTCAAACTGCGAATACGTACATAGAGAAAGATATTGGCTCCAAAATATGGCTCAGGGCCTTTAAATTAGGATATTTGGGATATTTTGAAAACTGCAGGGGAGTTTGAGCAAAATGTGACTCACTGCCACTTTTAGGACTTAGCATATGTTGGGTATAAAAAGTCGTAATTTAAAACTGCGAATACGTGCAGAGAGCATGAATTTGGCTACAAAATATGGCTCAGGACTCGAAATGGGGAAGTTTGGGATATTTTGAAAACTGCAGGGCGAGTTTATGCAAAATGTGACTCACTGCTGCTTTCAGTATTTGGCATATGTTGGGTATAAAAAGTCGTAATACCAAACAGTGAATACGTGCACAGAGCCAGAATTTGGCTCCAAAATATGGCTCAGGCCTCGATATTGGGATATTTGGGATATTTTAAAAACTGCAGGAAGGTTTGGGACAAAAGTGACCAAACGCCGCTTTCAGTACTTGGCATATGTTAGGTATAAAAAGTCGTAATTTCAAACTGCGAATACGTGCAGTGAGCCAGAATTTGGCTCCAAAATATGGCTCAGGCCTCGAAATTGGGATGTTTGGGGTATTTTGAAAACTGCTGAAGAGTTTGTGCAAAATGTGACTCACTGCCGCGTCCAGTACTTGGCATATGTTGGGTATAAAAAGTCGTAATATCAAACTGCGAATACGTGCAAAGAGCCAGAATTTGGCTCCAAAATATGGCTCAGGCCTCGAAATTGGGATGTTTGGGATATTTTGAAAACTTCAGGGAGCTTTGGGACAAATGTGACCAAATGCCGCTTTCAGTACTTGGCATACGTTGGGTATAAAAAGTTGTAATTTCAAACAGCGAATACATGCAGAGAGCCAGAATTTGGCTCCAAAATATGGATCAGGCCTCGAAATTGGAAAGTTTGGGATATTTTGAAAACTGCAGGGGAGTTTGTGCCAAATGTGACTCACTGCCGCTTTCAGTACTTGGCATATGTTGTACAATTTCTTGGCTCAGGCCAAGAAATTGGGATGTTTGGGATATTTTGAAAACTGCAGGGGGGTTTGGGACAAATATGACCAAACGCCGCTTTCAGTACTTGCCATATGTTCCGTATAAAAAGTCGTAATTTCAAACTGCGAATACGTGCAGAGAGCAAGAATTTGCATCCAAAATATGGCTCAGGCCTCGGTATTGGGATGTTTGGGATCTTTTGAAAACTGCAGGAAGGTTTGGGAAAAATGTGACCAAACACCGTTCACAGTCTTTCACACATGTTGGGTATAAAAAAGTCGTAATTTCAAACTGCGAATACGTGCAGAGAGCCAGAATTTGGCTCCAAAATATGGCTCAGGCCTCGAAATTGGGATGTTTGTGATATTTTGAAAACAGCAGGGGAGTTTGTGCAAAATGTGACTCACTTCCGCTTTCAGTACTTGGCATATGTTGGGTATAAAAAGTCGAAATATCAAACTGAGAATACGTGCAGAGAGCCAGAATTTGACTCCAAAATTTGGCTCAGGCCTCGAAATTGGGATATTTGGGATATTTTAAAATCTGCAGGGAGGTTTGGGACAAATGTGACCAAACGCCGCTTTCAGTACTTGGCATATGTTGGGTATAAAAATCATAATTTCAAACTGCGAATACGTGCAGAGAGCCAGAATTTGGATCCAAAATATGACTCATGCCACGAAATTGGGATATTTTGAATATTTTGAAAACTGCAGGGGAGTTTGTGCAAAATGTGACTCTGCCGCTCTCAGTACTTGGCATATGTTGGGTATAAAAAGTCGTAATTTCAAACAGCGAATACGTGCAAAGAGCCAGAATTTTGCTCCAAAATATGGCTCAGGCCTCGAAATTGGGATGTTTGGGATATTTTGAAAACTTCAGGGAGGTTTGGGACAAATATGACCACATGCCGCTTTCAGTTTTTGGCATATGTTGGGTGTAAAAAGTTGTAATTATCAAACATCGAATACGTGCAGTGAGCCAGAATTTGGCTCCAAAATATGGTTCAGGCCTCGAAATTGGGAAGTTTAGGATATTTTGAAAACTGCAGGTGAGTTTGTGCAAAATGTGACTCACTGAAGCTTTCAGTACTTGGCATATATTGGGTATAAAAAGTCGTAATATCAAACTGCGAATAAGGGCAGAGAGCCAGAATTTGGCTCCAAAATATGGCTCAGGCCTCGATATTGGGATATTCGGGATATTTTGAAAACTGCCGGGATGTTTGGGACAAATGTGACCAAACGCCACTTTCAGTACTTCGCATATGTTGGGGATAAAAAAGTCGTAATATCAAACTGCGGATACGTGCAGAGAGCCAGAATTTGGCTCAAAAAAAAGGCTCAGGCCTCAAAATTGGGATATTTGGCATATTTCGAAAATTGCAGGGGAGTTTGTGCAAAATGTGACTCACTGCCGCTTTCAGGACTTGACATATGTTGGGTATAAAAATTCGTAATTTCAAACTGCGAATACGTGCATAGAGCCAGAATTTGGCTCAGGCCACGAAATTGGGATGTTTAGGATATTTTGAAAACTGCAGGGAAGTTTGGGACAAATATGACCAAAAGCAGCTCTCAGTACTTGCGATATGTTGGGGATAAAAAAGTCGTAATTTCTAACTGCGAATACGTGCAGAGAGCCAGAATTTGGCTCCAAAATATGGCTCAGGCCTCGAGATTGGGATGTTCGGGATATTTTGAAAACTGCAGGGAGGTTTGGGACAAATGTGACCAAACACCGTTTTCAGTACTTCGCATATGTTGGGTATAAAAAAGTCGTAATTTCTAACTGCGAATACGTGCAAAGAGCCAGAGTTTGGCTCCAAAATATGGCTCAGGCCTCGAAATTGGGATGTTTGGAATATTTCAAAAACTGCAGGGGAGTTTGTGCAAAATGTGACTCACTTCCGCTTTCAGGACTTGACATATGTGGGGTATAAAGAGTCGTAATATCAAACTGCGAATACATGCAGAGAGCCAGAATTTGGCTACAAAATAGGGCTCAGGCCATGAAATTGCGATATTTGGGATATTTTGAAAACTGCAGGGAGGTTTGGGACAAATGTGACCAAACGCCGCTTTCAGTACTTGGCATATGTTGAGTATAAAAAAGTCGCAACTTCAGACTGCGAATATGTGCAGAGAGCCAGAATTTGGCTCTAAAATATGGCTCAGGCCTCGAAATTGGGATATTTGACATATTTCGAAAACTGCAGGGGAGTTTGTGCAAAATGTGACTCACTGTCGCTTTCAGTACTTGGCATATGTTGAGTATAAAAAGTCGAAATATCAAACTGGGAATACGTGCAAAGAGCCAGAATTTGGCTCCAAAATATGGCTGAGGCCTCGAAATTGGGATATTTGGGATATTTAAAAAACTGCAGGGAGGTTTGGGACAAATGTGACCAAACGCCGATTTCAGTACTTGGCATATGTTGGGTATAAAAAGTCGTAATTTCAAACTGCGAATACGTGCAAAGAGCCAGAATTTGTATCCAAAATATTGCTCAGGCCTCGAAATTGGGATATATTGAATATTTTGAAAACTGCAGGGGAGTTTGTGCAAAATGTGACTCAGTGCCGCCCTCAGTACTTGGCATATGTTGGGTATAAAAAGTCGTAATTTCAAAGAGCGAATACGTGCAAAGAGCCAGAATTTGGCTCCAAAATATGGCTCAGGACTCGAAATTGGGATATTTGGAATATTTCGAAAACTGCAGGGGAGTTTGTGCAAAATGTGACTCACTGCCGCTTTCAGGACTTGACATATGTTGGGTATAAAAAGTCGTAATTTCAGACTGCGAATATGTGCAGAGAGCCAGAATTTGGCTCCAAAATATGGATCAGGCCTCGAAATTGGGATATTTGGGATATTTTGAAAACTGCAGGAAGGTTTGGGACAAATCTGACCAAACGCCGCTTTCAGTACTTGGCATATGTTGGGTATAAAAAGACGTAATTTCAAAATGCGAATACGTGCAGAGAGAGAGAGAATTTGGATCCAAAATATGGCTCAGGCCTCGAAATTGGGATGATTGGGATATTTTGATAACTGCAGGGGAGTTTGTGCAAAATGTGACTCACTGCCGCGTCCAGTACTTGGCAAATGTTGGGTATAAAAAGTCATAATATCAAACTGCGAATACGTGCAGAGAGCCAGAATTTTGCTCGAAAATAGGGCTCAGGCCTCGAATTTGGGATATTTGGGATATTTTGAAAACTGCAGGGAGGTTTGGGACAAATGTGACCAAACGCCGCTTTCAGTACTTGGCATATGTTGGGTATAAAAAGTCGTAATTTAAAACTGCGAATACGTGCAGAGAGCCAGAGTTTCGCTCCAAAATATTGCTCAGGCCTCGAAATTGGGATGTTTGTTATATTTTGAAAACTGGAGGGGAGTTTGTGCAAAATGTCTAACTCCTGCTTTCAGTACTTGGCATATGTTGGGTATAAAAACTCGTAATTTCAAACTGTGAATACGTGCATAGAGTCAGAATTTGGCTCCAAAATATGGCTCAGGCCTCGATATTGGGATGCTTAGCATATTTTGAAAACTGCAATGGGGATTGGGACAAATGTGACCAAACGCCGCTTGCAGTACTTGGCATATGTTGGGTATAAAAATTCGTAATATCAAACTGCAAATTCGTGCAGAGAGCCAGAATTGGCTCCAAAATATGGCTCTGGCCTCGATATTGGGATGTTTGGGATATTTTGAAAACTGCAAGGGAGTTTGTGCAAAATGTGACTCACTGCCACTTTTAGTACTTAGCATATGTTGGGTATAAAAAGTCGTAATTTTAAACTGTGAATACGTGCAGAGAGCCAGAATTTTGATCCAAAATATGGCTCCGGCCTCAAAATTGGGATGTTTGGGATATTTTGAAAACTGCAGGGGGGATTGGGACAAATGTGACCAAACGCTGCTTTCAATACTTGGCTTATGTTGGGTATAAAAAAGTTGTAATACCAAACAGTGAATACGTGCAAAGAGCCAGAATTTGGCTCCAAAATATGGCTCAGGCCTCGATATTGGGACGTTTGGGATATTTTGAAAACTGCAGGGAGGTTTAGGACAAATGTGACCATACACCGCTTCCAATACTTGGCATATGTTGGATATAAAAAGACGTAATTTCAAACTGCCAATACGTGCAGAGAGCCTGAATTTGGCTCCAAAATATGGCTCAGGCCTCGAAATTGGGATGTTTGGGATATTTTTAAAACTGCGGGGGGAGTTGGGAGAAATGTGACCAAACGCCGCTTTCAGTACTTGGCATATGATGGGTATAAAAAATTCGCAATTTCTAACTGCGAATACCTGCAGAGAGCCAGAATTTGGCTCCAAAATATGGCTCAGGCCTCGAAATTGGGATATTTGGGATATTTTAAAAACTGCAGGGAGGTTTGGGACAAATGTGACCAAACGCCGCTTTCAGTACTTGGCATATGTTAGGTATAAAAAGTCGTAATTTCAAACTACGAATACGTGCAGTGAGCCAGAATTTGGCTCCAAAATATGGCTCAGGCCTCGAAATTGGGATGTTTGGGGTATTTTGAAAACTGCTGAAGAGTTTGTGCAAAATGTGACTCACTGCCGCGTCCAGTACTTGGCATATGTTGGGTATAAAAAGTCGTAATATCAAACTGCGAATACGTGCAAAGAGCCAGAATTTGGCTCCAAAATATGGCTCAGGCCTCGAAATTGGGATGTTTGGGATATTTTGAAAACTGCAGGGGAGTTTGTGCCAAATGTGACTCACTGCCGCTTTCAGTACTTGGCATATGTTGTACAATTTCTTGGCTCAGGCCAAGAAATTGGGATGTTTGGGATATTTTGAAAACTGCGGGGGGGTTTGGGACAAATATGACCAAACGCCGCTTTCAGTACTTGCCATATGTTCCGTATAAAAAGTCGTAATTTCAAACTGCGAATACGTGCAGAGAGCAAGAATTTGCATCCAAAATATGGCTCAGGCCTCGGTATTGGGATGTTTGGGATCTTTTGAAAACTGCAGGAAGGTTTGGGAAAAATGTGACCAAACACCGTTCACAGTCTTTCACACATGTTGGGTATAAAAAAGTCGTAATTTCAAACTGCGAATACGTGCAGAGAGCCAGAATTTGGCTCCAAAATATGGCTCAGGCCTCGAAATTGGGATGTTTGTGATATTTTGAAAACAGCAGGGGAGTTTGTGCAAAATGTGACTCACTTCCGCTTTCAGTACTTGGCATATGTTGGGTATAAAAAGTCGAAATATCAAACTGAGAATACGTGCAGAGAGCCAGAATTTGACTCCAAAATTTGGCTCAGGCCTCGAAATTGGGATATTTGGGATATTTTAAAATCTGCAGGGAGGTTTGGGACAAATGTGACCAAACGCCGCTTTCAGTACTTGGCATATGTTGGGTATAAAAAGTCGTAATTTCAAACAGCGAATACGTGCAAAGAGCCAGAATTTTGCTCCAAAATATGGCTCAGGCCTCGAAATTGGGATGTTTGGGATATTTTGAAAACTTCAGGGAGGTTTGGGACAAATGTGACCAAATGCCGCTTTCAGTTTTTGGCATATGTTGGGTGTAAAAAGTTGTAATTATCAAACATCGAATACGTGCAGTGAGCCAGAATTTGGCTCCAAAATATGGTTCAGGCCTCGAAATTGGGAAGTTTAGGATATTTTGAAAACTGCAGGTGAGTTTGTGCAAAATGTGACTCACTGCCGCTTTCAGTACTTGGCATATATTGGGTATAAAAAGTCGTAATATCAAACTGCGAATAAGGGTAGAGAGCCAGAATTTGGCTCCAAAATATGGCTCAGGCCTCGATATTGGGATATTCGGGATATTTTGAAAACTGCAGGGAGGTTTGGGACAAATGTGACCAAACACCGTTTTCAGTACTTCGCATATGTTGGGTATAAAAAAGTCGTAATTTCTAACTGCGAATACGTGCAAAGAGCCAGAGTTTGGCTCCAAAATATGGCTCAGGCCTCGAAATTGGGATGTTTGGAATATTTCGAAAACTGCAGGGGAGTTTGTGCAAAATGTGACTCACTTCCGCTTTCAGGACTTGACATATGTGGGGTATAAAGAGTCGTAATATCAAACTGCGAATACATGCAGAGAGCCAGAATTTGGCTACAAAATAGGGCTCAGGCCATGAAATTGCGATATTTGGGATATTTTGAAAACTGCAGGGAGGTTTGGGACAAATGTGACCAAACGCCGCTTTCAGTACTTGGCATATGTTGAGTATAAAAAAGTCGCAACTTCAGACTGCGAATATGTGCAGAGAGCCAGAATTTGGCTCTAAAATATGGCTCAGGCCTCGAAATTGGGATATTTGACATATTTCGAAAACTGCAGGGGAGTTTGTGCAAAATGTGACTCACTGTCGCTTTCAGTACTTGGCATATGTTGAGTATAAAAAGTCGAAATATCAAACTGGGAATACGTGCAAAGAGCCAGAATTTGGCTCCAAAATATGGCTGAGGCCTCGAAATTGGGATATTTGGGATATTTAAAAAACTGCAGGGAGGTTTGGGACAAATGTGACCAAACGCCGATTTCAGTACTTGGCATATGTTGGGTATAAAAAGTCGTAATTTCAAACTGCGAATACGTGCAAAGAGCCAGAATTTGTATCCAAAATATTGCTCAGGCCTCGAAATTGGGATATATTGAATATTTTGAAAACTGCAGGGGAGTTTGTGCAAAATGTGACTCAGTGCCGCCCTCAGTACTTGGCATATGTTGGGTATAAAAAGTCGTAATTTCAAACAGCGAATACGTGCAAAGAGCCAGAATTTGGCTCCAAAATATGGCTCAGGACTCGAAATTGGAATATTTGGGATATTTTGAAAACTTCAGGGAGGTTTGGGACAAATGTGACCAAATGCCGCTTTCAAAACTTGGCATATGTTGGGTATAAAAAGACGTAATTTCAAACTGCGAATACGTGCAGAGAGCGAGAATTTGGCTCCAAAATATGGCTCAGGCCTCGAAATTGGGATATTTGGCATATTTCGAAAACTGCAGGGGAGTTTGTACAAAATGTGACTCACTGCCGCTTTCAGGACTTGACATATGTTGGGTATAAAAAGTCGTAATTTCAGACTGCGAATATGTGCAGAGAGCCAGAATTTGGCTCCAAAATATGGATCAGGCCTCGAAATTGGGATATTTGGGATATTTTGAAAACTGCAGGAAGGTTTGGGACAAATCTGACCAAACGCCGCTTCCAGTACTTGGCATATGTTGGGTATAAAAAGACGTAATTTCAAAATGCGAATACGTGCAGAGAGAGAGAGAATTTGGATCCAAAATATGGCTCAGGCCTCGAAATTGGGATGATTGGGATATTTTGAAAACTGCAGGGGAGTTTGTGCAAAATGTGACTCACTGCCGCGTCCAGTACTTGGCATATGTTGGGTATAAAAAGTCATAATATCAAACTGCGAATACGTGCAGAGAGCCAGAATTTGGCTCGAAAATAGGGCTCAGGCCTCGAATTTGGGATATTTGGGATATTTTGAAAACTGCAGGGAGGTTTGGGACAAAAGTGACCAAACGCCGCTTTCAGTACTTGGCATATGTTGGGTATAAAAAGTCGTAATTTAAAACTGCGAATACGTGCAGAGAGCCAGAGTTTCGCTCCAAAATATTGCTCAGGCCTCGAAATTGGGATGTTTGTTATATTTTGAAAACTGGAGGGGAGTTTGTGCAAAATGTCTAACTCCTGCTTTCAGTACTTGGCATATGTTGGGTATAAAAACTCGTAATTTCAAACTGTGAATACGTGCATAGAGTCAGAATTTGGCTCCAAAATATGGCTCAGGCCTCGATATTGGGATGCTTAGCATATTTTGAAAACTGCAATGGGGATTTGGACAAATGTGACCAAACGCCGCTTGCAGTACTTGGCATATGTTGGGTATAAAAATTCGTAATATCAAACTGCAAATTCGTGCAGAGAGCCAGAATTGGCTCCAAAATATGGCTCTGGCCTCGATATTGGGATGTTTGGGATATTTTGAAAACTGCAAGGGAGTTTGTGCAAAATGTGACTCACTGCCACTTTTAGTACTTAGCATATGTTGGGTCTAAAAAGCCGTAATTTTAAACTGTGAATACGTGCAGAGAGCCAGAATTTTGCTCCAAAATATGGCTCCGGCCTCAAAATTGGGATGTTTGGGATATTTTGAAAACTGCAGGGGGGATTGGGACAAATGTGACCAAACGCTGCTTTCAATACTTGGCTTATGTTGGGTATAAAAAAGTTATAATACCAAACAGTGAATACGTGCACAGAGCCAGAATTTGGCTCCAAAATATGGCTCAGGCCTCGATATTGGGACGTTTGGGATATTTTGAAAACTGCAGGGAGGTTTAGGACAAATGTGACCATACACCGCTTCCAATACTTGGCATATGTTGGATATAAAAAGATTTAATTTCAAACTGCCATTACGTGCAGAGAGCCTGAATTGGGCTCCAAAATATGGCTCAGGCCTCGAAATTGGGATGTTTGGGATATTTTTAAAACTGCAGGGGGAGTTGGGAGAAATGTGACCAAACACCGCTTTCAGTACTTGGCATATGATGGGTATAAAATATTCGCAATTTCTAACTGGGAATACCTGCAGAGAGCCAGAATTTGGCTCCAAAATATGGCTCAGGCCTCGAAATTGGGATATTTGGGATATTTTAAAAACTGCAGGGAGGTTTGGGACAAATATGACCAAACGCCGCTTTCAGTACTTGGCATATGTTAGGTATAAAAAGTCGTAATTTCAAACTGCGAATACGTGCAGAGAGCCAGAATTTGGCTCCAAAATATGGCTCAGGCCTCGAAATTATGATGTTTGGGATATTATGAAAACTTCAGGGAGGTTTGGGACAAATGTGACCAAATGCCGCTTTCAGTACTTGGCATACGTTGGGAATAAAAAGTTGTAATTTCAAACAGCGAATACATGCAGAGAGCCAGAATTTGGCTCCAAAATATGGATCAGGCCTCGAAATTGGAATGTTTGGGATATTTTGAAAACTGCAGGGGAGTTTGTGCCAAATGTGACTCACTGCCGCTTTCAGTACTTGGCATATGTTGTACAATTTCAGGGCTCAGGCCAAGAAATTGGGATGTTTGGGATATTTTGAAAACTGCAGGGGGATTTGGGACAAATATGACCAAACGCCGCTCTCAGTACTTGCCATATGTTCCGTAAAAAAGTCGTAATTTCAAACTGCGAATACGTGCAGAGAGCAAGAATTTGCCTCCAAAATATGGCTCAGGCCTCGGTATTGGGATGTTTGGGATCTTTTGAAAACTGCAGGAAGGTTTGGTACAAATGTGACCAAACACCGTTCACAGTCTTTCGCACATGTTGGGTATAAAAAAGTCGTAATTTCAAACTGCGAATACGTGCAGAGAGCCAGAATTTGGCTCCAAAATATGGCTCAGGCCTCGAAATTGGGATGTTCGGGATATTTTGAAAACAGCAGGGGAGTTTGTGCAAAATGTGACTCACTTCCGCTTTCAGTACTTGGCATATGTTGGGTATAAAAAGTCGAAATATCAAACTGGGAATACGTGCAGAGAGCCAGAATTTGGCTCGAAAATAGGGCTCAGGCTTCGAATTTGGGATGTTTGTTATATTTTGAAAACTGGAGGGGAGTTTGTGCAAAATGTCTAACTCCTGCTTTCAGTACTTGGCATATGTTGGGTATAAAAACTCGTAATTTCATACTGTGAATACGTGCATAGAGTCAGAATTTGGCTCCAAAATATGGCTCAGGCCTCGATATTGGGATGCTTAGCATATTTTGAAAACTGCAGGGGGGATTGGGACAAATGTGACCAAACGCCGCTTGCAGTACTTGGCATATGTTGGGTATAAAAATTCGTAATATCAAACTGCAAATTCGTGCAGAGAGCCAGAATTGGCTCCAAAATATGGCTCTGGCCTCGATATGGGGATGTTTGGGATATTTTGAAAACTGCAATGGAGTTTGTGCAAAATGTGACTCACTGCCACTTTTAGGACTTAGCATATGTTGGGTATAAAAAGTCGTAATATCAAACTGCGAATACGTGCAGAGAGCCAGAATTTGGCTCCAAAATAGGGCTCAGGCCTCGAATTTGGAATATTTGGGATATTTTGAAAACTGCAGGGAGGTTTGTGACAAATGTGACCAAACGCCGCTTTCAGTACTTGGCATATGTTGGGTATAAAAAGACGTAATTTCAAACTGCGAATACTTGCAGAGAGCGAGAATTTGGCTCCAAAATATGGCTCAGGTCTCGAAATTGGGATATTTGGCATATTTCGAAAACTGCAGGGGAGTTTGTGCAAAATGTGACTCACTGCCGCTTTCAGGACTTGACATATGTTGGGTATAAAAAGTCGTAATTTTAGACTGCGAATATGTGCAGAGAGCCAGAATTTGGCTCCAAAATATGGCTCAGGCCTCGAAATTGGGATGATTGGGAAATTTTGAAAACTGCAGGGGAGTTTGTGCAAAATGTGACTCACTGCCGCATCCAGTACTTGGCATATGTTGGGTATAAAAAGTCGTAATATCAAACTGCGAATACGTGCAGAGAGCCAGAATTTGGCTCCAAAATAGGGCTCAGGCCTCGAATTTGGGATATTTGGGATATTTTGAAAACTGCAGGGAGGTTTGGGACAAATGTGACCAAACGCCGCTTTCAGTACTTGGCATATGTTGGGTATAAAAAGACGTAATTTAAAACTGCGAATACGTGCAGAGAGCCAGAGTTTCGCTCCAAAATATTGCTCAGGCCTCGAAATTGGGATGTTTGGGATATTTTGAAAACTGGAGGGGAGTTTGTGCAAAATGTCTAACTCCTGCTTTCAGTACTTGGCATATGTTGGGTATAAAAACTCGTAATTTCAAACTGTGAATACGTGCATAGAGCCAGAATTTGGCTCCAAAATATGGCTCAGGCCTCGATATTGGGATGCTTAGGATATTTTGAAAACTGCAGGGGGGATTGGGACAAATGTGACCAAACGCCGTTTGCAGTACTTGGCATATGTTGGGTAAAAAAAGTTGTAATTTTAATCTGTGAATAAGTGCAGAGAGCCAGAATTTTGCTCCAAAATATGGCTCAGGCCTCAAAATTGGGATGTTTGGGATATTTTGAAAACTGCAGGGAGGTTTGCGACAAATGTGCCCATACACCGCTTTCAATACTTGGCATATGTTGGATATAAAAAAACGTAATTTCAAACTGCCAATACGTGCAGAGAGCCAAAATTTGGCTCCAAAATATGGCTCAGGCCCTGAAATTGAGATATTTGGGATGTTTTGAAAACTGGAGGGGAGTTTGTGAAAAATGTGACTCTCGGCCGATTTCAGTTCTTGTCATATGTTGGGTATAAAAAGTCGTAACTTCAAACTGCGAATACGTGCAGAGAGCCATAATTTGGCTCCAAAATATGTCTCAGGCCTCGAAATTGGGTTGTTGGGGATATTTTGAAAACTGCAGGGGAGTTTGTGCAAAATGTGCTCACTGCCGCTTTTAGGACTTAGCATATGTTGGGTATAAAAAGTCGTAATTTTAAACTGTGAATACGTGCAGAGAGCCAAAATTTGGCTCCAAATAATGGCTCAGGCCTCAAAATTGGGAAGTTTGGGATATTTTGAAAACTGCAGGGGAGTTTATGCAAAATGTGACTCACTGCCGCTTTCAGTACTTAGCATATGTTGGGTATAAAAAGTCGTAATATCAAACTGCGAATACGTGCAGAGAGCCAGAATTTGGCTACAAAATATGGCTCAGGCCTCGATATTGGGATGTTTGGGATATTTTGAAAACTGCAAGGGAGTTTGTGCAAAATGTGACCAAACGGCGCATCAAGTACTTCGCATATGTTGGGTAAAATAAGTCGTAATTTTAAACTGTGAATACGTGCAGGGAGCCAGAATTTGGCTCCAAAATATGGCTCAGGGCCTCGAAATTGGGATATTTGGGATATTTTGAAAACTGCAGGGGAGTTTGTGCAAAATGTGACTCACTGCCGCTTTTAGGACTTAGCATATGTTGGGTATAAAAAGTCTTAATTTAAAACTGCGAATACGTGCAGAGAGCCAAAATTTTGCTCCAAAATATGGCTCTGGCCCCGAAATTGGGAAGTTTGGGATATTTTGAAAACTGCAGGGGGGATTAGGGCAAATGTGACCAAACGCCGCTTTCAGTACTTGGCATATGTTGGGTATAAAAAGACGTAACTTCAAACAGCGAATACGTGCAGAGAGCCAGAATTTGGCACAAAAATATGGCTCAGGCCTCGAAATTGGGATATTTGACATATTTCGAAAACTGCAGGGGAGTTTGGGCAAAATGTGACTCACTGTCGCTTTCAGTACTTGGCATATTTTGAGTATAAAAAGTCGAAATATCAAACTGGCAATACGTGCAGAGAGCCAGAATTTGTATCCAAAATATGGCTCAGGCCTCGAAATTGGGATGATTGGGATATTTTGAAAACTGCAGGGGAGTTTGTGCAAAATGTGACTCACTGCCGCGTCCAGTACTTGGCATATGTTGGGTATAAAAAGTCGTAATTTAAAACTGCGAATACGTGCAGAGAGCCAGAGTTTCGCTCCAAAATATTGCTCAGGCCTCGAAATTGGGATGTTTGGGATATTTTGAAAACTGGAGGGGAGTTTGTGCAAAATGTCTAACTCCTGCTTTCAGTACTTGGCATATGTTGGGTATAAAAAGTCGTAATACCAAATTGTGAATACGTGCAGAGAGCCAGAAATTGGCTCCAAAATATGGCTCAGGCCTCGATATTGGGACGTTTGGGATATTTTGAAAACTGCAGGGAGGTTTGGGACAAGTGTGACCATACACCGCTTTCAATACTTGGCATATGTTGGATATGAAAAGACGTAATTTCAAACTGCCAATACGTGCAGAGAGCCAAAATTTGGCTCCAAAATATGGCTCAGGCCTCGAAATTGAGATATTTGGGATGTTTTGAAAACTGGAGGGGAGTTTGTGAAAAATGTGACTCTCGGCCGATTTCAGTACTTGGCATATGTTGGGTATAAAAAAGTCGTAATTTGAAGCTGCGAATACGTGCAGAGATCCAGAATTTGGCCGCAAAATATGGCTCAGGCCTCGAAATTGGGATATTTGGGATATTTCGAAAACTGCATGGGAGTTTCTGCAAAATGTCACTCACTGCCGATTTCAGGACTTGGCATATTTTGGGAATAAAAAGTCATAATTTCAAACTGCGAATACGTGCATAGACCCAGAATTTGGCTCCAAAATATGGCTCAGGCCTCGAAATTGGGATGTTTGGGATATTTTGAAAACTGCAGGGGAGTTTGTGCAAAAAGTGACTCACTGCCGCGTTTAGTACTTAGCATATGTTGGGTATAAAAAGTCGTAATATCAAACTGCGAATACGTGCATAGAGCCAGAATTTGGCTCCAAAATATGGCTCAGGCTTCGAAATTGGGATATTTGGGATATTTTGAAAACTGTAGGAATGTTTGGGACAAATGTCACCAAACGCCGCTTTCAGTACTTGGCATATGTTGAGTATAAAAAAGTCGCAATTTCAAACTGCGAATACGTGCAGAGAGCCAGAATTTGGCTCCAAAATATGGCTCAGGCCTCGAAATTGGGAAATTGAGGATATTTCGAAAACTGCAGGGGAGTTTGTTCAATATGTGACTTACTGCCCCTTACAGGACTTGGCATATGTTGGGTATAAAAAGTCGTAATTTAAAACTGCGAATACGTGCAGAGAGCCAGAATTTGGCTCTAAAATTTTGCTCAGGCCTCGAAATTGGGATGTTTGGGATATTTTGAAAATTGGAGGGGAGTTTGTGCAAAATGTCTCACTCCTGCTTTTAGTACTTGGCATATGTTAGGTATAAAAAGTCGGAATTTCAAACTGCGAATACGTGCAGAGAGCCAGAATTTGGCTACAAAATATGGCTCAGGCCTCGATATTGGGATGTTTGGGATATTTTGAAAACTGCAAGGGAGTTTGAGCAAAATGTGACCAAACGGAGCTTCAAGTACTTCGCATATGTTGGGTAAAATAAGTCGTAATTTTAAACTGTGAATACGTGCAGGGAGCCAGAATTTTGCTCCAAAATATAGCTCAGGCCTCAAAATTGGGATGTTTGGGATATTTGGAAAACTGCAGGGGGGATTGGGACAAATGTGACCAAACGCCGTATCAGTACTTGGTATATGTTGGGTAAAAAAAAAATCGTTATTTCAAACTGCAAATACGTACCTAGAGCCAGAATTTGGCTCCAAAATATGGTTCAGGGCCTCGAAATTGGGATATTTGGGATATTTTGAAAACTGCAGGGGAGTTTGTGCAAAATGTGACTCACTGCCGCTTTTAGGACTTAGCATATGTTGGGTATAAAAAGTCATAATTTAAAACTGCGAATACGTGCAGAGAGACAAAATTTTGCTCCAAAATATGGCTCTGGCCTCGAAATTGGGAAGTTTGGGATATTTTGAAAACTGCAGGGGAGTTTGTGCAAAATGTGACTCATTGCCACTTTTAGGACTTAGCATATGTTGGGTATAAAAAGTCGTAATTTTAAACTGTGAATACGTGCAGAGAGCCAAAATTTGGCTCCAAAATATGGCTCAGGCCTCGAAATTGGGAAGTTAGGGATATTTTGAAAACTGCAGGGGAGTTTATGCAAAGTATGACTCACTGCCGCTTTCAGTACTTGGCATATGTTGGGTATAAAAAGTCGTAATATCAAACTGCGAATACGTGCAGAGAGCCAGAATTTTGCTCCAAAATATGGCTCAGGCCTCGATATTGGGATGCTTAGGATATTTTGAAAACTGCAGGGGGGATTGGGACAAATGTCACCAAACGCCGCTTGCAGTACTTGGCATATGTTGGGTATAAAAATTCGTAATATCATGCTGCAAATTCGTGCAGAGAGCCAGAATTGGCTCCAAAATATGGCTCAGGCCTCGATATTGGGATGTTTGTGATATTTTGAAAACTGCAAGGGAGTTTGTGCAAAATGTGACCAAACGCCGCTTTCAGTACTTTGCATATGTTGGGTAAAAAAAGTCGTAATTTTAAACTGTGCATACGTGCAGAGAGCCAGAATTTTGCTACAAAATATGGCTCAGGCCTCAAAATTGGGATGTTTGGGATATTTTGAAAACTGCAGAGGGGATTGGGACAAATGTGACCAAACGCTGCTTTCAATACTTGGCTTATGTTGGGTATAAAAAAGTCGTTATTTCAAACTGCGAATACGTACATAGAGAAAGATATTGGCTCCAAAATATGGCTCAGGGCCTTTAAATTAGGATATTTGGGATATTTTGAAAACTGCAGGGGAGTTTGAGCAAAATGTGACTCACTGCCACTTTTAGGACTTAGCATATGTTGGGTATAAAAAGTCGTAATTTAAAACTGCGAATACGTGCAGAGAGCATGAATTTGGCTACAAAATATGGCTCAGGCCTCGAAATGGGGAAGTTTGGGATATTTTGAAAACTGCAGGGCGAGTTTATGCAAAATGTGACTCACTGCCGCTTTCAGTACTTGGCATATGTTGGGTATAAAAAGTCGTAATACCAAACAGTGAATACGTGCACAGAGCCAGAATTTGGCTCCAAAATATGGCTCAGGCCTCGATATTGGGACGTTTGGGATATTATGAAAACTGCAGGGAGGTTTAGGACAAATGTGACCATACACCGATTTCAATACTTGGCATATGTTGGATATAAAAAGACGTAATTTCTAACTGCCAATACGTGCAGAGAGCCTGAATTTGGCTCCAAAATATGGCTCAGGCCTCGAAATTGGGATGTTTGGGATATTTGGAAAACTGCGGGGGGAGTTGGGAGAAATGTGACCAAACGCCGCTTTCAGTACTTGGCATATGATGGGTATAAAAAATTCGCAATTTCTAACTGCGAATACCTGCAGAGAGCCGGAATTTGGCTCCAAAATATGGCTCAGGCCTCGAAATTTGGATATTTGGGATATTTTAAAAACTGCAGGGAGGTTTGGGACAAATGTGACCAAACGCCGCTTTCAGTACTTGGCATATGTTAGGTATAAAAAGTCGTAATTTCAAACTGCAAATACGTGCAGTGAGCCAGAATTTGGCTCCAAAATATGGCTCAGGCCTCGAAATTGGGATGTTTGGGGTATTTTGAAAACTGGTGAAGAGTTTGTGCAAAATGTGACTCACTGCCGCGTCCAGTACTTGGCATATGTTGGGTATAAAAAGTCGTAATATCAAACTGCGAATACGTGCAAAGAGCCAGAATTTGGCTCCAAAATATGGCTCAGGCCTCGAAATTGGGATGTTTGGGATATTTTGAAAACTTCAGGGAGCTTTGGGACAAATGTGACCAAATGCCGCTTTCAGTACTTGGCATACGTTGGGTATAAAAAGTTGTAATTTCAAACAGCGAATACATGCAGAGAGCCAGAATTTGGCTCCAAAATATGGATCAGGCCTCGAAATTGGAAAGTTTGGGATATTTTGAAAACTACAGGGGAGTTTCTGCCAAATGTGACTCACTGCCGCTTTCAATACTTGGCATATGTTGTACAATTTCTTGGCTCAGGCCAAGAAATTGGGATGTTTGGGATATTTTGAAAACTGCAAGGAAGTTTGTGCAAAATGTGACTCACTTCCGCTTTCAGTTCTTGGCATATGTTGGGTATAAAAAGTCGAAATATCAAACTGAGAATACGTGCAGAGAGCCAGAATTTGACTCCAAAATTTGGCTCAGGCCTCGAAATTGGGATATTTGGGATATTTAAAATCTGCAGGGAGGTTTGGGACAAATGTGACCAAACGCCGCTTTCAGTACTTGGCATATGTTGGGTATAAAAATCATAATTTCAAACTGCGAATACGTGCAGAGAGCCAGAATTTGGATCCAAAATATGACTCAGGCCACGAAATTGGGATATTTTGAATATTTTGAAAACTGCAGGGGAGTTTGTGCAAAATATGACTCTGCCGCTCTCAGTACTTGGCATATGTTGGGTATAAAAAGTCGTAATTTCAAACAGCGAATACGTGCAAAGAGCCAGAATTTTGCTCCAAAATATGGCTCAGGCCTCGAAATTGGGATGTTTGGGATATTTTGAAAACTTCAGGGAGGTTTGGGACAAATGTGACCAAATGCCGCTTTCAGTTTTTGGAATATGTTGGGTGTAAAAAGTTGTAATTATCAAACATCGAATACGTGCAGTGAGCCAGAATTTGGCTCCAAAATATGGTTCAGGCCTCGAAATTGGGAAGTTTAGGATATTTTGAAAACTGCAGGTGAGTTTGTGCAAAATGTGACTCACTGCCGCTTTCAGTACTTGGCATATATTGGGTATAAAAATTCGTAATATCAAACTGCGAATAAGGGCAGAGAGCCAGAATTTGGCTCCAAAATATGGCTCAGGCCTCGATATTGGGATATTCGGGATATTTTGAAAACTGCCGGGAGGTTTAGGACAAATGTGACCAAACGCCACTTTCAGTACTTCGCATATGTTGGGGATAAAAAAGTCGTAATATCAAACTGCGAATACGTGCAGAGAGCCAGAATTTGGCTCAAAAATATGGCTCAGGCCTCAAAATTGGGATATTTGGCATATTTCGAAAATTGCAGGGGAGTTTGTGCAAAATGTGACTCACTGCCGCTTTCAGGACTTGACATATGTTGGGTATAAAAATTCGTAATTTCAAACTGCGAATACGTGCATAGAGCCAGAATTTGGCTCAGGCCACGAAATTGGGATGTTTAGGATATTTTGAAAACTGCAGGGGGGTTTGGGACAAATATGACCAAAAGCCGCTCTCAGTACTTGCTATATGTTTGGGATAAAAAAGTCGTAATTTCAAACTGCGAATACGTGCAGAGAGCCAGAATTTGGCTCCAAAATATGGCTCAGGCCTCGAGATTGGGATGTTCGGGATATTTTGAAAACTGCAGGGAGGTTTGGGACAAATGTGACCAAACACCGTTTTCAGTACTTCGCATATGTTGGGTATAAAAAAGTCGTAATTTCTAACTGCGAATACGTGCAAAGAGCCAGAATTTGGCTCCAAAATATGGCTCAGGCCTCGAAATTGGGATGTTTGGAATATTTCGAAAACTGCAGGGGAGTTTGTGCAAAATGTGACTCACTGTCGCTTTCAGTACTTGGCATATGTTGAGTATAAAAAGTCGAAATATCAAACTGGGAATACGTGCAAAGAGCCAGAATTTGGCTCCAAAATATGGCTGAGGCCTCGAAATTGGGATATTTGGGATATTTAAAAAACTGCAGGGAGGTTTGGGACAAATGTGACCAAACGCCGATTTCAGTACTTGGCATATGTTGGGTATAAAAAGTCGTAATTTCAAACTGCGAATACGTGCAAAGACCCAGAATTTGTATCCAAAATATGGCTCAGGCCTCGAAATTGGGATATATTGAATATTTTGAAAACTGCAGGGGAGTTTGTGCAAAATGTGACTCAGTGCCGCCCTCAGTACTTGGCATATGTTGGGTATAAAAAGTCGTAGTTTCAAACAGTGAATACGTGCAAAGAGCCAGAATTTGGC
This sequence comes from Procambarus clarkii, assembly GCF_040958095.1. Classification (NCBI taxonomy): domain Eukaryota; kingdom Metazoa; phylum Arthropoda; class Malacostraca; order Decapoda; family Cambaridae; genus Procambarus; species Procambarus clarkii. Next base: position 36,820,283 of record NC_091179.1, read on the forward strand.
TCCAAAATATGGCTCAGGACTCGAAATTGGAATATTTGGGATATTTTGAAAACTTCAGGGAGGTTTGGGACAAATGTGACCAAATGCCGCTTTCAAAACTTGGCATATGTTGGGTATAAAAAGACGTAATTTCAAACTGCGAATACGTGCAGAGAGCGAGAATTTGGCTCCAAAATATGGCTCAGGCCTCGAAATTGGGATATTTGGCATATTTCGAAAACTGCAGGGGAGTTTGTGCAAAATGTGACTCACTGCCGCTTTCAGGACTTGACATATGTTGGGTATAAAAAGTCGTAATTTCAGACTGCGAATATGTGCAGAGAGCCAGAATTTGGCTCCAAAATATGGATCAGGCCTCGAAATTGGGATATTTGGGATATTTTGAAAACTGCAGGAAGGTTTGGGACAAATCTGACCAAACGCCGCTTTCAGTACTTGGCATATGTTGGGTATAAAAAGACGTAATTTCAAAATGCGAATACGTGCAGAGAGAGAGAGAATTTGGATCCAAAATATGGCTCAGGCCTCGAAATTGGGATGATTGGGATATTTTGAAAACTGCAGGGGAGTTTGTGCAAAATGTGACTCACTGCCGCGTCCAGTACTTGGCATATGTTGGGTATAAAAAGTCATAATATCAAACTGCGAATACGTGCAGAGAGCCAGAATTTGGCTCGAAAATAGGGCTCAGGCCTCGAATTTGGGATATTTGGGATATTTTGAAAACTGCAGGGAGGTTTGGGACAAATGTGACCAAACGCCGCTTTCAGTACTTGGCATATGTTGGGTATAAAAAGTCGTAATTTAAAACTGCGAATACGTGCAGAGAGCCAGAGTTTCGCTCCAAAATATTGCTCAGGCTTTGAAATTGGGATGTTTGTTATATTTTGAAAACTGGAGGGGAGTTTGTGCAAAATGTCTAACTCCTGCTTTCAGTACTTGGCATATGTTGGGTATAAAAACTCGTAATTTCAAACTGTGAATACGTGCATAGAGTCAGAATTTGGCTCCAAAATATGGCTCAGGCCTCGATATTGGGATGCTTAGCATATTTTGAAAACTGCAATGGGGATTGGGACAAATGTGACCAAACGCCGCTTGCAGTACTTGGCATATGTTGGGTATAAAAATTCGTAATATCAAACTGCAAATTCGTGCAGAGAGCCAGAATTGGCTCCAAAATATGGCTCTGGCCTCGATATTGGGATGTTTGGGATATTTTGCAAACTGCAAGGGAGTTTGTGCAAAATGTGACTCACTGCCACTTTTAGTACTTAGCATATGTTGGGTAAAAAAAGTCGTAATTTTAAACTAAGAATACGTGCAGAGAGCCAGAATTTTGCTCCAAAATATGGCTCCGGCCTCAAAATTGGGATGTTTGGGATATTTTGAAAACTGCAGGGGGGATTGGGACAAATGTGACCAAACGCTGCTTTCAATACTTGGCTTATGTTGGGTATAAAAAAGTTGTAATACCAAACAGTGAATACCTGCACAGAGCCAGAATTTGGCTCCAAAATATGGCTCAGGCCTCGATATTGGGACGTTTGGGATATTTTGAAAACTGCAGGGAGGTTTAGGACAAATGTGACCATACACCGCTTCCAATACTTGGCATATGTTGGATATAAAAAGAAGTAATATCAAACTGCCAATACGTGCAGAGAGCCTGAATTTGGCTCCAAAATATGGCTCAGGCCTCGAAATTGGGATGTTTGGGATATTTTTAAAACTGCGGGGGGAGTTGGGAGAAATGTGACCAAACGCCGCTTCCAGTACTTGGCATATGATGGGTATAAAAAATTCGCAATTTCTAACTGCGAATACCTGCAGAGAGCCAGAATTTGGCTCCAAAATATGGCTCAGGCCTCGAAATTGGGATATTTGGGATATTTTAAAAACTGCAGGGAGGTTTGGGACAAATGTGACCAAACGCCGCTTTCAGTACTTGGCATATGTTAGGTATAAAAAGTCGTAATTTCAAACTGCGAATACGTGCAGAGAGCCAGAATTTGGCTCCAAAATATGGCTCAGGCCTCGAAATTATGATGTTTGGGATATTATGAAAACTTCAGGGAGGTTTGGGACAAATGTGACCAAATGCCGCTTTCAGTACTTGGCATACGTTGGGAATAAAAAGTTGTAATTTCAAACAGCGAATACATGCAGAGAGCCAGAATTTGGCTCCAAAATATGGATCAGGCCTCGAAATTGGAATGTTTGGGATATTTTGAAAACTGCAGGGGAGTTTGTGCCAAATGTGACTCACTGCCGCTTTCAGTACTTGGCATATGTTGTACAATTTCAGGGCTCAGGCCAAGAAAATGGGATGTTTGGGATATTTTGAAAACTGCAGGGGGGTTTGGGACAAATATGACCAAACGACGCTCTCAGTACTTGCCATATGTTCCGTAAAAAAAGTCGTAATTTCAAACTGCGAATACGTGCAGAGAGCCAGAATTTGGCTCCAAAATATGGCTCAGGCCTCGAAATTGGGATGTTTGGGATATTTTGAAAACAGCAGGGGAGTTTGTGCAAAATGTGACTCACTTCCGCTTTGAGTACTTGGGATATGTTGGGTATAAAAAGTCGAAATATCAAACTGGGAATACGTGCAGAGAGCCAGAATTTGGCTCGAAAATAGGGCTCAGGCCTCGAATTTGGGATATTTGGGATATTTTGAAAACCGCAGGGAGGTTTGGGACAAATGTGACCAAACGCCGCTTTCAGTACTTGGCATATGTTGGGTATAAAAAGTCGTAATTTAAAACTGCGTATACGTGCAGAGAGCCAGAGTTTCGCTCCAAAATATTGCTCAGGCCTTGAAATTGGGATGTTTGTTATATTTTGAAAACTGGAGGGGAGTTTGTGCAAAATGTCTAACTCCTGCTTTCAGTACTTGGCATATGTTGGGTATAAAAACTCGTAATTTCAAACTGTGAATACGTGCATAGAGTCAGAATTTGGCTCCAAAATATGGCTCAGGCCTCGATATTGGGATGCTTAGCATATTTTGAAAACTGCAGGGGGGATTGGGACAAATGTGACCAAACGCCGCTTGCAGTACTTGGCATATGTTGGGTATAAAAATTCTTAATATCAAACTGCAAATTCGTGCAGAGAGCTAGAATTGGCTCCAAAATATGGCTCTGGCCTCGATATGGGGATGTTTGAGATATTTTGAAAACTGCAATGGAGTTTGTGCAAAATGTGACTCACTGCCACTTTTAGGACTTAGCATATGTTGGGTATAAAAAGTCGTAATTTTAAACAGTGAATACGTGCAGAGAGCCTGAATTTTGCTCCAAAATATGGCTCTGGCCTCAAAATTGGGATGTTTGGGATATTTTGAAAACTGCAGGGGGGATTGGGACAAATGTGACCAAACGCTGCTTTCAATACTTGGCTTATGTTGGGTATAAAAAAGTTGTAATACCAAACAGTGAATACGTGCACAGATCCAGAATTTGGCTCCAAAATATGGCTCAGGCCTCGATATTGGGACGTTTGGGATATTTTGAAAACTGCAGGGAGGTTTAGGACAAATGTGACCATACACCTCTTTCAATACTTGGCATATGTTGGATATAAAAAGACGTAATTTCAAACTGCCAATACGTGCAGAGAGCCTTGATTTGGCTTCAAAATATGGCTCAGGCCTCGAAATTGGGATGTTTGGGATATTTTGAAAACTCCGGGGGGAGTTGGGAGAAATGTGACCAAACGCCGCTTTCAGTACTTGGCATATGATGGGTATAAAAAATTCACAATTTCTAACTGCGAATACCTGCAGAGAGCCAGAATTTGGCTCCAAAATATGGCTCAGGCCTCGAAAATGGGATATTTTAAAAACTGCAGGGAGGTTTGGGACAAATGTGACCAAACGCCGCTTTCAGTACTTGGCATATGTTAGGTATAAAAAGTCGTAATTTCAAACTGCGAATATGTGCAGAGAGCCAGAATTTGGCTCCAAAATATGGCTCAGGCCTCGAAATTATGATGTTTGGGATATTTTGAAAACTGCTGAAGAGTTTGTGCAAAATGTGACTCACTGCCGCGTCCAGTACTTGGCATATGTTGGGTATAAAAAGTCGTAATATCAAACTGCGAATACGTGCAAAGAGCCAGAATTTGGCTCCAAAATATGGCTCCGGCCTCGAAATTGGGATGTTTGGGATATTTTGAAAACTTCAGGGAAGTTTGGGACAAATGTGACCAAATGCCGCTTTCAGTACTTGGCATACGTTGGGTATAAAAAGTTGTAATTTCAAACAGCGAATACATGCGGAGAGCCAGAATTTGGCTCCAAAAAATGGATCAGGCCTCGAAATTGGAAAGTTTGGGATATTTTGAAAACTGCAGGGGAGTTTGTGCCAAATGTGACTCACTGCTGCTTTCAGTACTTGGCATATGTTGTACAATTTCTTGGCTCAGGCCAAGAAATTGGGATGTTTGGGATATTTTGAAAACTGCAGGGGGGTTAGGGACAAATATGACCAAACGCCGCTTTCAGTACTTGGCATATGTTGGGTATAAAAAGTCGAAATATCAAACTGGGAATACGTGCAGAGAGCCAGAATTTGACTCCAAAATTTGGCTCAGGCCTCGAAATTGGGATATTTGGGATATTTTAAAATCTGCAGGGAGGTTTGGGATAAATGTGACCAAATGCCGCTTTCAGTACTTGGCATATGTTGGGTATAAAAAGTCATAATTTCAAACTGCGAATACGTGCAGAGAGCCAGAATTTGGATCCAAAATATGACTCAGGCCACGAAATTGGGATATTTTGAATATTTTGAAAACTGCAGGGGAGTTTGTGCAAAATGTGACTCTACCGCTCTCAGTACTTGGCATATGTTGGGTATAAAAAGTCGTAATTTCCAACAGCGAATACGTGCAAAGAGCCAGAATTTTGCTCCAAAATATGGCTCAGGCCTCGAAATTGGGATGTTTGGGATATTTTGAAAACTTCAGGGAGGTTTGGGACAAATGTGACCAAATGCCGCTTTCAGTTTTTAGCATATGTTGGGTGTAAAAAGTTGTAATTATCAAACATCGAATACGTGCAGTGAGCCAGAATTTGGCTCCAAAATATGGTTCAGGCCTCGAAACTGGGAAGTTTAGGATATTTTGAAAACTGCAGGGGAGTTTGTGCAAAATGTGACTCACTGCCGCTTTCAGTACTTGGCATATGTTGGGTATAAAAATCGTAATATCAAACTGCGAATACGTGCAGAGAACCAGAATTTGGCTCCAAAATATATCTCAGGCCTCGATATGGGGATATTCGGGATATTTTGAAAACTGCAGGGAGGTTTGGGACAAATGTGACCAAACGCCGCTTTCAGTACTTTGCATATGTTGGGGATAAAAAAGTCGTAACTTCAAACTGCGAATACGTGCAGAGAGCCAGAATTTGGCTCAAAAATATTGCTCAGGCCTCGAAATTGGGATGTTTGGGATATTTTGAAAACTGCAGGGGGGATTAGGACAAATGTGACCAAACGCCGCTTTAAGTACTTGGCATATGTTCGGTATAAAAAGTCATAATTTCAAACTGCGAATACGTGCAGAGAGCCAGAATTTGGATCCAAAATATGACTCAGGCCACGAAATTGGGATATTTTGAATATTTTGAAAACTGCAGGGGAGTTTGTGCAAAATGTGACTCACTGCCGCTCTCAGGACTTGACATATGTTGGGTTTAAAAATTCGTAATTTCAAACTGCGAATACGTGTATAGAGCCAGAATTTGGCTCAGGCCACGAAATTGGGATGTTTGGGATATTTTGAAAACTGCAGGGGGGTTTGGGACAAATATGACCAAACGCCGCTTTCAGTACTTGCGATATGTTGGGGATAAAAAAGTCGTAATTTCAATCTGCGAATACGTGCAAAGAGCCAGAATTTGGCTTCAAAATATGGCTCAGGCCTCGAAATTGGGATGTTTGAAATATTTCGAAAACTGCAGGGGAGTTTGTGCAAAATGTGACTCACTTCCGCTTTCAGGACTTGACATATGTGGGGTATAAAGAGTCGTAATATCAAACTGCGAATACGTGCAGAGAGCCAGAATTTGGATACAAAATAGGGCTCAGGCCATGAAATTGGGATATTTGGGATATTTTGAAAACTGCAGGGAGGTTTGGGACAAATGTGACCAAACGCCGCTTTCAGTACTTGGCATATGTTGAGTATAAAAAAGTCGCAACTTCAGACTGCGAATATGTGCAGAGAGCCAGAATTTGGCTCTAAAATATGGCTCAGGCCTCGAAATTGGGATATTTGACATATTTCGAAAACTGCAGGGGAGTTTGTGCAAAATGTGACTCACTGTCGCTTTCAGTACTTGGCATATGTTGAGTATAAAAAGTCGAAATATCAAACTGGGAATACGTGCAGAGAGCCAGAATTTGGCTCCAAAATATGGCTGAGGCCTCGAAATTGGGATATTTGGGATATTTAAAAAACTGCAGGGAGGTTTGGGACAAATGTGACCAAACGCCGATTTCAGTACTTGGCATATGTTGGGTATAAAAAGTCGTAATTTCAAAATGCGAATACGTGCAAAGAGCCAGAATTTGTATCCAAAATATGGTTCAGGCCTCGAAATTGGGATATATTGAATATTTTGAAAACTGCAGGGGAGTTTGTGCAAAATGTGACTCACTGCCGCGTCCAGTATTTGGCATATGTTGGGTATAAAAAGTCGTAATATCAAACTGCAAATACATGCAGAGAGCCAGAATTTGGCTCCAAAATATGGCTCAGGCCTCGAAATTGGGATGATTGGGATATTTTGAAAACTGCAGGGGAGTTTGTGCAAAATGTCACTCACTGCCGCGTCCAGTACTTGGCATATGTTGGGTATAAAAAGTCGTAATATCAAACTGCGAATACGAGCACAGACCCAGAATTTGGCTCGAAAATAGGGCTCAGGCCTCGAATTTGGGATATTTGGGATATTTTGTAAACTGCAGGGAGGTTTGGGACAAATGTGACCAAACGCCTCTTTCAGTACGTGGCATATGTTGGGTATAAAAACTCGTAATTTCAAACTGTGAATACGTGCATAGAGCCAGAATTTGGCTCCAAAATATGGCTCAGGCCTCGATATTGGGATGCTTAGCATATTTTGAAAACTGCAGGGGGGATTGGGACAAATGTGACCAAACGCCGCTTGCAGTACTTGGCATATGTTGGGTATAAAAATTCGTAATATCAAACTGCAAATTCGTGCAGAGAGCCAGAATTGGCTCCAAAATATGGCTCTGGCCTCGATATTGGGATGTTTGGGATATTTTGAAAACTGCAAGGGAGTTTGTGCAAAATGTGACTCACTGCCACTTTTAGGACTTAGCATATGTTGGGTATAAAAAGTCGTAATTTTAAACTGTGAATACGTGCAGAGAGCCAGAATTTTGCTCCAAAATATGGCTCTGGCCTCAAAATTGGGATGTTTGGGATATTTTGAAAACTGCAGGGGGGATTGGGACAAATGTGACCAAACGCTGCTTTCAATAATTGGCTTATGTTGGGTATAAAAAAGTCGTTATTTCAAACTGCGAATACGTACATAGAGCCAGAATTTGGCTCCAAAATATGGCTCAGGGCCTTTAAATTGGGATATTGGGGATATTTTGAAAACTGCAGAGGAGTTTATGCAAAATGTGACTCACTGCCACTTTTAGGACTTAGCATATGTTGGGTATAAAAAGTCGTAATTTAAAACTGCGAATACGTGCAGAGAGCCAGAATTTGGCTACAAAATATGGCTCAGGCCTCGAAATGAGGAAGATTGGGAAATTTTTAAAACTGCAGGGCGAGTTTATGCAAAATGTGACTCACTGCCGCTTTCAGTACTTGGCATATGTTGGCTATAAAAAGTCGTAATACCAAACTGTGAATACGTGCAGAGAGCCAGAATTTGGCACCAAAATATGGGTCAGGCCTCGATTTTGGGATGTTTGGGATATTTGGAAAACTGCAAGGGAGTTTGTGCAAAATGTGACCACACGCCGCTTTCAGTACTTGGCATATGTTGGGTATAAAAAAAGTCGTAATTTGAAGCTGCGAATACGTGCAGAGATCCAGAATTTGGCTGCAAAATATGGCTCAGGCCTCGAAATTGGGATATTTGGGATATTTCGAAAACTGCAGGGGAGTTTGTGCAAAATGTCACTCACTGCCGATTTCAGGACTTGGCATATGTTGGGTATAAAAAGTCATAATTTCAAACTGCGAATACGTGCATAGACCCAGAATTTGGCTCCAAAATATGGCTCAGGCCTCGAAATTGGGATGTTTGGGATATTTTGAAAACTGCAGGGGAGTTTGTGCAATATGTGACTTACTGCCCCTTACAGGACTTGGCATATGTTGGGTATAAAAAGTCGTAATTTAAAACTGCGAATATGTGCAGAGAGCCAGAATTTGGCTCCAAAATTTTGCTCAGGCCTCGAAATTGGGATGTTTGGGACATTTTGAAAATTGGAGGGGAGTTTGTGCAAAATATCTCACTCCTGCTTTCAGTACTTGGCATATGTTGGGTATAAAAAGTCGGAATTTCAGACTGCGAATACGTGGAGAGAGTCTGAAAAGGGCTCCAAAATATGGCTCACGCCTCGAAATTGGGATATTTGGGATATTTCGAAAACTGCAGGGAAGTTTTTGAAAAATGTTACTCACTGCTGCTTCCAGCACTTGGCATATGTTGGGTATAAAAAGTTGTAATATCAAACTGCGAATACGTGCATAAAGCCAGAATTTGGCTCCAAAATCAGGCTCAGGCCTCAAAATTGGGATGTTTGGGATATTTTGAAAACTGCAGGGGGAATTGGGACAAATGTGACCAAACGCCGTGTCAGTACTTTGTATATGTTGGGTACAAAAAATTCGTTATTTCAAACTGCGAATACGTACATAGAGCCAGAATTTGGCTCCAAAATAAGGCTCAGGGCCTCGAAATTGGGATATTTGGGATATTTTGAAAACTGCAGGGGGAGTTTGTGCAAAATGTGACTCATTGCCGCTTTTAGGACTTAGCATATGTTGGGTATAAAAAGTCGTAATTTTAAACTGTGAATACGTGCAGAGAGCCAAAATTTGGCTCCAAAATATGGCTCAGGCCTCAAAATTGGGAAGTTTGGGATATTTTTAAAACTGCAAGGGATTTTATGCAAAATGTGACTCACTGCCACTTTCAGTACTTTGCATATGTTGGGTATAAAAAGTCGAAATATCAAACTGCGAATACGTGCAGAGAGCCAGAATTTGGCTACAAAATATGGCTCAGGCCTCGATATTGGGATGTTTGGGATATTTTGAAAACTGCAAGGGAGTTTGTGCAAAATGTGACCAAACGGCGCTTTCAGTACTTTGCATATGTTGGGGATAAAAAAGTCGTAACTTCAAACTGCGAATACGTGCAGAGAGCCAGAATTTGGCTCCAAAATATGGCTCAGGCCTTGAAATTGGGATATTTGTGATGTTTTGAAAACTGGAGGGGAGTTTGTGCAAAATGTGACTCTCTGCAGCTCTCAGTACTTAGCATATGTTGGGTATAAAAAGTCGTAATTTCAAACTGCGAATACATGCAGAGAGCCAGAATTTGGCCCCAAAATATGGCTCAGGCCTCGAAATTGGGATGTTTGGGATATTTTGAAAACTGCGGGGGGAGTTGGGAGAAATGTGACCAAACGCCACTTTCAGTACTTGGCATATGATGGGTATAAAAAATTCGCAATTTCTAACTGCGAATACCTGCAGAGAGCCAGAATTTGGCTCCAAAATATGGCTCAGGCCTCGAAATTGGGATATTTGGCATATTTCAAAAACTGCAGGGGGGTTTGCGACAAATATGACCAAACGCCGCTTATATGTTGGGTTCAAAAAGTCGTTATATCGAACTGCGAATACATGCATAGAGCCAGAATTTATCTCCAAAATATGGCTCAGGCCTCGAAATTGGGATGTTTGGAATATTTTGAAAACTGCAGGGAGGTTTGGGACAAATGTGACCAAACGCCGCGTTCTGTACTTGGCATATGTTGGGTATAAAAAAGTCGTAATTTCAAGCTGCGAATACGTGCTTTGATCCAGAATTTGGCTCCAAAATATGCCTCAGGCCTCGAAATTGGGATGTTTGGGATATTTTGAAAACTGCAGGGGAGTTTGTGCAAAATGTGACTCACTGCCGCTTCCAGTACTTCGCATATGTTGGGTATAAAAAGTCGTAATATCAAACTGCGAATACGTGCAGAGAGCCAGAATTTGGCTCCAAAATATGGCTCTGGCCTCGAAATTGGGATATTTGAGATATTTTGAAAACTGCAGGGAGGTTTGGGACAAATGTAACCTAATGCCGCTTTCAGTACTTTGCATATGTTGGGTATAAAAAGTCGTAATTTCAAACTGCGAATACGTGCAGAGAGCCTGAATTTGGCTCCAAAATATGGCTCAGGCCTCGAAATTGCAATGTTTGGGATATTTTGAAAACTGCAGGGGGGATTGGGACAAATGTGTCCAAATGCCGCTTTCAGTACTTGGCATATGTTGGGTATAAAAAAGTCGTAATTTCATACTGCGAATATGTGCAGAGAGGCTGAATTTGGCCCCAAAATATGGCTCTGGCCTCAAAATTGGTTTGATTGGGATATTTTGAAAACTGCAGGGAGGTTTGGGACAAATGTGACCAAACGCCACTTTCAGTACGTGGCATATGTTGGGTATAAAAAAGTTGCAATTTCAAACTGCGAATACGTGCAGAGAGCCAGAATTTGGCTCCATAAAATGGCTCAGGCCGCGAAAGTGGGATATTTGGGATATTTTGAAAACTGCAGGGGAGTTTGTGCAAAATGTGACTCACTGCCGCTTTCAGGACTTGGTATATTTTGGGTATAAAGAGTCGTAATTTCAAACTGCAAATACGTGCAGAGAGCCAGAATTTGGCTCCAAAATATGACTCAGGCTTCGAAATTGGGAAGTTTGGGATATTTTGAAAACTGCAGGGGAGTTTGGGACAAATATGACCGAATGCCGCTTTCAGTACTTGGCATATGTTGGGTATAAAAAGTCGAAATATCAAACTGGGAATACGTGCAGAGAGCCAGAATTTGACTCCAAAATTTGGCTCATACCTCGAAATTGGGATATTTGGGATATTTTAAAATCTGCAGGGAGGTTTGGGATAAATGTGACCAAATGCCGCTTTCAGTACTTGGCATATGTTGGGTATAAAAAGTCATAATTTCAAACTGCGAATACGTGCAGAGAGCCAGAATTTGGATCCAAAATATGACTCAGGCCACGAAATTGGGATATTTTGAATATTTTGAAAACTGCAGGGGAGTTTGTGCAAAATGTGACTCTACCGCTCTCAGTACTTGGCATATGTTGGGTATAAAAAGTCGTAATTTCCAACAGCGAATACGTGCAAAGAGCCAGAATTTTGCTCCAAAATATGGCTCAGGCCTCGAAATTGGGATGTTTGGGATATTTTGAAAACTTCAGGGAGGTTTGGGACAAATGTGACCAAATGCCGCTTTCAGTTTTTAGCATATGTTGGGTGTAAAAAGTTGTAATTATCAAACATCGAATACGTGCAGTGAGCCAGAATTTGGCTCCAAAATATGGTTCAGGCCTCGAAACTGGGAAGTTTAGGATATTTTGAAAACTGCAGGGGAGTTTGTGCAAAATGTGACTCACTGCCGCTTTCAGTACTTGGCATATGTTGGGTATAAAAATCGTAATATCAAACTGCGAATACGTGCAGAGAACCAGAATTTGGCTCCAAAATATATCTCAGGCCTCGATATGGGGATATTCGGGATATTTTGAAAACTGCAGGGAGGTTTGGGACAAATGTGACCAAACGCCGCTTTCAGTACTTTGCATATGTTGGGGATAAAAAAGTCGTAACTTCAAACTGCGAATACGTGCAGAGAGCCAGAATTTGGCTCAAAAATATTGCTCAGGCCTCGAAATTGGGATGTTTGGGATATTTTGAAAACTGCAGGGGGGATTAGGACAAATGTGACCAAACGCCGCTTTAAGTACTTGGCATATGTTCGGTATAAAAAGTCATAATTTCAAACTGCGAATACGTGCAGAGAGCCAGAATTTGGATCCAAAATATGACTCAGGCCACGAAATTGGGATATTTTGAATATTTTGAAAACTGCAGGGGAGTTTGTGCAAAATGTGACTCACTGCCGCTCTCAGGACTTGACATATGTTGGGTTTAAAAATTCGTAATTTCAAACTGCGAATACGTGTATAGAGCCAGAATTTGGCTCAGGCCACGAAATTGGGATGTTTGGGATATTTTGAAAACTGCAGGGGGGTTTGGGACAAATATGACCAAACGCCGCTTTCAGTACTTGCGATATGTTGGGGATAAAAAAGTCGTAATTTCAATCTGCGAATACGTGCAAAGAGCCAGAATTTGGCTTCAAAATATGGCTCAGGCCTCGAAATTGGGATGTTTGAAATATTTCGAAAACTGCAGGGGAGTTTGTGCAAAATGTGACTCACTTCCGCTTTCAGGACTTGACATATGTGGGGTATAAAGAGTCGTAATATCAAACTGCGAATACGTGCAGAGAGCCAGAATTTGGATACAAAATAGGGCTCAGGCCATGAAATTGGGATATTTGGGATATTTTGAAAACTGCAGGGAGGTTTGGGACAAATGTGACCAAACGCCGCTTTCAGTACTTGGCATATGTTGAGTATAAAAAAGTCGCAACTTCAGACTGCGAATATGTGCAGAGAGCCAGAATTTGGCTCTAAAATATGGCTCAGGCCTCGAAATTGGGATATTTGACATATTTCGAAAACTGCAGGGGAGTTTGTGCAAAATGTGACTCACTGTCGCTTTCAGTACTTGGCATATGTTGAGTATAAAAAGTCGAAATATCAAACTGGGAATACGTGCAGAGAGCCAGAATTTGGCTCCAAAATATGGCTGAGGCCTCGAAATTGGGATATTTGGGATATTTAAAAAACTGCAGGGAGGTTTGGGACAAATGTGACCAAACGCCGATTTCAGTACTTGGCATATGTTGGGTATAAAAAGTCGTAATTTCAAAATGCGAATACGTGCAAAGAGCCAGAATTTGTATCCAAAATATGGTTCAGGCCTCGAAATTGGGATATATTGAATATTTTGAAAACTGCAGGGGAGTTTGTGCAAAATGTGACTCACTGCCGCGTCCAGTATTTGGCATATGTTGGGTATAAAAAGTCGTAATATCAAACTGCAAATACATGCAGAGAGCCAGAATTTGGCTCCAAAATATGGCTCAGGCCTCGAAATTGGGATGATTGGGATATTTTGAAAACTGCAGGGGAGTTTGTGCAAAATGTCACTCACTGCCGCGTCCAGTACTTGGCATATGTTGGGTATAAAAAGTCGTAATATCAAACTGCGAATACGAGCACAGACCCAGAATTTGGCTCGAAAATAGGGCTCAGGCCTCGAATTTGGGATATTTGGGATATTTTGTAAACTGCAGGGAGGTTTGGGACAAATGTGACCAAACGCCTCTTTCAGTACGTGGCATATGTTGGGTATAAAAACTCGTAATTTCAAACTGTGAATACGTGCATAGAGCCAGAATTTGGCTCCAAAATATGGCTCAGGCCTCGATATTGGGATGCTTAGCATATTTTGAAAACTGCAGGGGGGATTGGGACAAATGTGACCAAACGCCGCTTGCAGTACTTGGCATATGTTGGGTATAAAAATTCGTAATATCAAACTGCAAATTCGTGCAGAGAGCCAGAATTGGCTCCAAAATATGGCTCTGGCCTCGATATTGGGATGTTTGGGATATTTTGAAAACTGCAAGGGAGTTTGTGCAAAATGTGACTCACTGCCACTTTTAGGACTTAGCATATGTTGGGTATAAAAAGTCGTAATTTTAAACTGTGAATACGTGCAGAGAGCCAGAATTTTGCTCCAAAATATGGCTCTGGCCTCAAAATTGGGATGTTTGGGATATTTTGAAAACTGCAGGGGGGATTGGGACAAATGTGACCAAACGCTGCTTTCAATAATTGGCTTATGTTGGGTATAAAAAAGTCGTTATTTCAAACTGCGAATACGTACATAGAGCCAGAATTTGGCTCCAAAATATGGCTCAGGGCCTTTAAATTGGGATATTGGGGATATTTTGAAAACTGCAGAGGAGTTTATGCAAAATGTGACTCACTGCCACTTTTAGGACTTAGCATATGTTGGGTATAAAAAGTCGTAATTTAAAACTGCGAATACGTGCAGAGAGCCAGAATTTGGCTACAAAATATGGCTCAGGCCTCGAAATGAGGAAGATTGGGAAATTTTTAAAACTGCAGGGCGAGTTTATGCAAAATGTGACTCACTGCCGCTTTCAGTACTTGGCATATGTTGGCTATAAAAAGTCGTAATACCAAACTGTGAATACGTGCAGAGAGCCAGAATTTGGCACCAAAATATGGCTCAGGCCTCGATTTTGGGATGTTTGGGATATTTGGAAAACTGCAAGGGAGTTTGTGCAAAATGTGACCACACGCCGCTTTCAGTACTTGGCATATGTTGGGTATAAAAAAAGTCGTAATTTGAAGCTGCGAATACGTGCAGAGATCCAGAATTTGGCTGCAAAATATGGCTCAGGCCTCGAAATTGGGATATTTGGGATATTTCGAAAACTGCAGGGGAGTTTGTGCAAAATGTCACTCACTGCCGATTTCAGGACTTGGCATATGTTGGGTATAAAAAGTCATAATTTCAAACTGCGAATACGTGCATAGACCCAGAATTTGGCTCCAAAATATGGCTCAGGCCTCGAAATTGGGATGTTTGGGATATTTTGAAAACTGCAGGGGAGTTTGTGCAATATGTGACTTACTGCCCCTTACAGGACTTGGCATATGTTGGGTATAAAAAGTCGTAATTTAAAACTGCGAATATGTGCAGAGAGCCAGAATTTGGCTCCAAAATTTTGCTCAGGCCTCGAAATTGGGATGTTTGGGACATTTTGAAAATTGGAGGGGAGTTTGTGCAAAATATCTCACTCCTGCTTTCAGTACTTGGCATATGTTGGGTATAAAAAGTCGGAATTTCAGACTGCGAATACGTGGAGAGAGTCTGAAAAGGGCTCCAAAATATGGCTCACGCCTCGAAATTGGGATATTTGGGATATTTCGAAAACTGCAGGGAAGTTTTTGAAAAATGTTACTCACTGCTGCTTCCAGCACTTGGCATATGTTGGGTATAAAAAGTTGTAATATTAAACTGCGAATACGTGCATAAAGCCAGAATTTGGCTCCAAAATCAGGCTCAGGCCTCAAAATTGGGATGTTTGGGATATTTTGAAAACTGCAGGGGGAATTGGGACAAATGTGACCAAACGCCGTGTCAGTACTTTGTATATGTTGGGTACAAAAAATTCGTTATTTCAAACTGCGAATACGTACATAGAGCCAGAATTTGGCTCCAAAATATGGCTCAGGGCCTCGAAATTGGGATATTTGGGATATTTTGAAAACTGCAGGGGGAGTTTGTGCAAAATGTGACTCATTGCCGCTTTTAGGACTTAGCATATGTTGGGTATAAAAAGTCGTAATTTTAAACTGTGAATACGTGCAGAGAGCCAAAATTTGGCTCCAAAATATGGCTCAGGCCTCAAAATTGGGAAGTTTGGGATATTTTTAAAACTGCAAGGGATTTTATGCAAAATGTGACTCACTGCCACTTTCAGTACTTTGCATATGTTGGGTATAAAAAGTCGAAATATCAAACTGCGAATACGTGCAGAGAGCCAGAATTTGGCTACAAAATATGGCTCAGGCCTCGATATTGGGATGTTTGGGATATTTTGAAAACTGCAAGGGAGTTTGTGCAAAATGTGACCAAACGGCGCATCAAGTACTTCGCATATGTTGGGTAATATAAGTCGTAATTTTAAACTGTGAATACGTGCAGGGAGCCAGAATTTGGCTCCAAAATATGGCTCAGGGCCTCGAAATTGGGATATTTGGGATATTTTGAAAACTGCAGGGGAGTTTGTGCAAAATGTGACTCACTGCCGTTTTTAGGACTTAGCATATGTTGGGTATAAAAAGTCGTAATTTAAAACTGCGAATATGTGCTGAGAGCCAGAATTTGGCTCGAAAATTTTGCTCAGGCCTCGAAATTGGGATGTTTGGGACATTTTGAAAATTGGAGGGGAGTTTGTGCAAAATGTCTCACTCCTGCTTTCAGTACTTGGCATATGTTGGGTATAAAAAGTCGGAATTTCAGACTGCGAATACGTGGAGAGAGTCTGAAAAGGGCTCCAAAATATGGCTCACGCCTCGAAATTGGGATATTTGGGATATTTCGAAAACTGCAGGGAAGTTTTTGAAAAATGTTACTCACTGCTGCTTCCAGCACTTGGCATATGTTGGGTATAAAAAGTCGTAATATCAAACTGCGAATACGTGCATAAAGGCAGAATTTGGCTCCAAAATCAGGCTCAGGCCTCAAAATTGGGATGTTTGGGATATTTTGAAAACTGCAGGGGGAATTGGGACAAATGTGACCAAACGCCGTGTCAGTACTTTGTATATGTTGGGTATAAAAAATTCGTTATTTCAAACTGCGAATACGTACATAGAGCCAGAATTTGGCTCCAAAATATGGCTCAGGGCCTCGAAATTGGGATATTTGGGATATTTTGAAAACTGCAGGGGAGTTTGTGCAAAATGTGACTCACTGCCATTTTTAGGACTTAGCATATGTTGGGTATAAAAAGTCGTAATTTAAAACTGCGAATACGTGCAGAGAGCCAAAATGTTGCTCCAAAATATGGCTCTGGCCTCGAAATTGGGAAGTTTGGGATATTTTGAAAACTGCAGGGGAGTTTATGCAAAATGTGACTCACTGCCGATTTCAGTACTTGGCATATGTTGGGTATAAAAAGTCGTAATATCAAACTGCGAATACGTGCAGAGAGCCAGAATTTGGCTCCAAAATATGGCTCAGGCCTTGAAATTGGGATATTTGTGATGTTTTGAAAACTGGAGGGGAGTTTGTGCAAAATGTGACTCTCTGCAGCTCTCAGTACTTAGCATATGTTGGGTATAAAAAGTCGTAATTTCAAACTGCGAATACATGCAGAGAGCCAGAATTTGGCCCCAAAATATGGCTCAGGCCTCGAAATTGGGATGTTTGGGATATTTTGAAAACTGCGGGGGGAGTTGGGAGAAATGTGACCAAACGCCACTTTCAGTACTTGGCATATGATGGGTATAAAAAATTCGCAATTTCTAACTGCGAATACCTGCAGAGAGCCAGAATTTGGCTCCAAAATATGGCTCAGGCCTCGAAATTGGGATATTTGGCATATTTCAAAAACTGCAGGGGGGTTTGCGACAAATATGACCAAACGCCGCTTATATGTTGGGTTCAAAAAGTCGTTATATCGAACTGCGAATACATGCATAGAGCCAGAATTTATCTCCAAAATATGGCTCAGGCCTCGAAATTGGGATGTTTGGAATATTTTGAAAACTGCAGGGAGGTTTGGGACAAATGTGACCAAACGCCGCGTTCTGTACTTGGCATATGTTGGGTATAAAAAAGTCGTAATTTCAAGCTGCGAATACGTGCTTTGATCCAGAATTTGGCTCCAAAATATGCCTCAGGCCTCGAAATTGGGATGTTTGGGATATTTTGAAAACTGCAGGGGAGTTTGTGCAAAATGTGACTCACTGCCGCTTCCAGTACTTCGCATATGTTGGGTATAAAAAGTCGTAATATCAAACTGCGAATACGTGCAGAGAGCCAGAATTTGGCTCCAAAATATGGCTCTGGCCTCGAAATTGGGATATTTGAGATATTTTGAAAACTGCAGGGAGGTTTGGGACAAATGTAACCTAATGCCGCTTTCAGTACTTTGCATATGTTGGGTATAAAAAGTCGTAATTTCAAACTGCGAATACGTGCAGAGAGCCTGAATTTGGCTCCAAAATATGGCTCAGGCCTCGAAATTGCAATGTTTGGGATATTTTGAAAACTGCAGGGGGGATTGGGACAAATGTGTCCAAATGCCGCTTTCAGTACTTGGCATATGTTGGGTATAAAAAAGTCGTAATTTCATACTGCGAATATGTGCAGAGAGGCTGAATTTGGCCCCAAAATATGGCTCTGGCCTCAAAATTGGTTTGATTGGGATATTTTGAAAACTGCAGGGAGGTTTGGGACAAATGTGACCAAACGCCACTTTCAGTACGTGGCATATGTTGGGTATAAAAAAGTTGCAATTTCAAACTGCGAATACGTGCAGAGAGCCAGAATTTGGCTCCATAAAATGGCTCAGGCCGCGAAAGTGGGATATTTGGGATATTTTGAAAACTGCAGGGGAGTTTGTGCAAAATGTGACTCACTGCCGCTTTCAGGACTTGGTATATTTTGGGTATAAAGAGTCGTAATTTCAAACTGCAAATACGTGCAGAGAGCCAGAATTTGGCTTCAAAATATGACTCAGGCCTTGAAATTGGGATGTTTGGGATATTTTGGAAACTGCACGGGGTGCTTGGGACAAATATGACCGAACGCCGCTTTCAGTACTTGGCATATGTTGGGTACAAAAAAAGTCGTAATTTCAAGCTGCGAATACGTGCAGAGAGCAAGAATTTGGCTGCAAAATATGGCTCAGGCCTCGAAATTGGGATATTTGGGATATTTCGAAAACTGCAGTGGAGTTTGTGCAAAATGTCACTCACTGCCGCTTTCAGGACTTGGCATATGTTGGGTATAAAAAGTCGTAATTTGAAACTGCGAATACGTGCAGAGAGCCAGAATTTGGCTCCAAAATATGGCTCAGGCCTCGAAATTAGGATGTTTGGGATATTTTGAAAACTGCAGGGAGGTTTGTGCAAAATGTGACTCACTTCCGCTTTCAGAACTTGGCATATGCTCGATATAAAAAGTCGCAATTTCAAACTGCGAATACGTGCAGAGAGCCAGAATTTGGCTCCATAAAATGGCTTCGGCCTCGAAAGTGGGATATTTGGGATATTTTGAAAACTGCAGGGGAGTTTGTGCAAAATGTGACTCACTGCTGCTTTTAGGACTTAGCATATGTTGGGTATAAAAAGTCGTAATTTAAAACTGCGAATACGTGCAGAGAGCCAGAATTTGGCTACAAAATATGGCTCAGGCCTCGATATTGGGATGTTTGGGATATTTTGAAAACTGCAAGGGAGTTTGTGCAAAATGTGACCAAACGCCGCTTCAAGTACTTCGCATATGTTGGGTAAAATAAGTCGTAATTTTAAACTGTGAATACGTGAAGGGAGCCAGAATTTTGCTCCAAAATATGGCTCAAGCCTTAAAATTGGGATGTTTGGGATATTTTGAAAACTGCAGGGGGGATTGGGACAAATGTGACCAAACGCCGTATCAGTACTTGGTATATGTTGGGTATAAAAAATTCGTTATTTCAAACTGCAAATACGTACCTAGAGCCAGAATTTGGCTCCAAAATATGGCTCAGGGCATCGAAATTGGGATATTTGGGATATTTTGAAAACTGCAGGGGAGTTTGTGCAAAATGTGACTCACTGCCGCTTTCAGTACTTGGCATATTTTGCGTATAAAAAGTCGTAATATCAAACTGCGAATATGTGCAGAGAGCCAGAATTTGGCTCCAAAATATGGCTCAGGCCTCGAAATTGGGATATTTGGGATGTTTTGAAAACTGGAGGGGAGTTTGTTCAAAATGTGACTCTCTGCCGCTCTCAGTACTTAGCATATGTTGGGTATAAAAAGTCGTAATTTCAAACTGCGAATACGTGCAGAGAGCCTGAATTTGGCTCCAAAATATGGCTCAGGCCTCGAAACTGGGATGTTTGGGATATTTTGAAAACTGCGGGGGGAGTTGGGAGAAATGTGACCAAACGCCGCTTTCAGTACTTGGCATATGATGGGTATAAAAAAATCGCAATTTCTAACTGCAAATACCTGCAGAGAACCAGAATTTGACTCCAAAATATGTCTCAGGCCTCGAAATTGGGATATTTGGCATATTTCAAAAACTGCAGGGGAGTTTGTGCAGAATGTGACTCACTGCCGCTTTCAGGACTTGACGTATGTTGGGTATAAAAAGTCGTAAATTTCAAACTGCGAATACGTGCATAGACCCAGAATTTGGCTCAGGCCTCGAAATTTGGATGTTTGGGATATTTTGAAAACTGCAGGGGGGTTTGGGACAAATATGACCAAACGCCGCTTATATGTTGGGTTCAAAAAGTCGTAATATCGAACTGAGAATACATGCATAGAGCCAGAATTTATCTCGAAAATATGGCTCAGGCCTCGAAATTGGGATGTTTGGGATATTTTGAAAACTGCAGGGAGGTTTGGGACAAATGTGACCAAACACCGCGTTCTGTACCTGGCATATGTTGGGTATAAAAAAGTCGTAATTTCAAGCTGCGAAAACATGCTTTGATCCAGAATTTGGCTCCAAAATATGCCTCAGGCCTCGAAATGGGGGTGTTTGGGATATTTTGAAAACTGCAAGGAAGTTTGTGCAAAATGTGGCTCACTGCCGCTTTCAGTATTTGGCATATGTTTGGTATAAAAAGTCGTAATATCAAACTGCGAATACGTGCAGCAAGCCAGAACTTGGCTCTAAAATATGGCTCAGGCCTCGAAATTGGAATGTTTGGGATATTTTAAAAACTGCAGGGAGGTATGGGACAAATGTGACCAAACGCCGCTTTCAGTACTTGGCATATGTTGGGTACAAAAAGTCGTAATTTCAAACTGCGAATAAGTGCAGAGAGCCAGAATTTGGCTCCAAAATATGGCTCAGGCCTCGAAATTGGAATGTTTGGGATATTTTGAAAACTGCAGGGGGGGTTTGGGACAAATGTGACCAAACGCCACTTTCAGTACTTAGCATATCTTGGGTATGAAAAGTCGTAATTTCAAACTGCGAATACGTGCAGAGAGCCAGAATTTGGCTCCAAAATATGGCTCCAGCCTCAAAATTGGGATGTTTGGGATATTTTAAAAACTGCAGGGGAGTTTGTGCCAAATGTGACTCACTCTCGCTTTCAGTACTTGGCATATGTTGGGTACAAAAATTCGTAATTTCAAACTGCGAATAGGTGCAGAGAGCCAGAATTTGGCTCCAAAATATGGCTCAGGCCTTGAAATTAGGATGTTTTGGATATTTTGAAAATTGCAGGGGGGATTGGGACAAATGTGACCAAAACGCCACTTTCAGTACTTGGCATATGTTGGGTATAAAAAAGTCGTAATTTCACACTGCGAATACGTGCAGAGAGCCAGAATTTGGCTCCAAAATATGGCTCAGGCCTCGAAATTGGGATAGTTGGGATATTTCGAAAACTGCAGGGGAGTTTGTTCAAAATGTGACTCACTGCCGCTTTCAGTACTTGGAATATGTTGGGTATAAAAAGTCGTAATTTCAAACTGCGAATACCTCCAGAGAACCAGAATTTGACCCCAAAATATGGCTCAGGCTTCGAAATTGGTTTGTTTGGGATATTTTGAAAACTGCAGGGGGGTTTGGGACAAATGTGACCAAACGCCGCTTACAGTACTTGTCATATGTTGGGTATGAAAAGTCGAAATTTCAAACTGCGAATACGTGCAGAGAGCCTGAATTTGGCTCCAAAATATGGCTTAGGCCTCGAAATTGGGATGTTTGGGATATTTTGAAAACTGCAGGGGGTTTGGGACAAATGTGACCAAACGCCGCTTTCAGTACTTGGCATATGTTGGGTATGAAAAGTCGTAATTTCAAACTGCGAATACGTGCGGAGAGCCAGAATTTGGCTACAAAATATGGCTCAGGCCTTGAAATTGGGATGTTTGGGATATTTTGGAAACTGCACCGGGTGCTTGGGACAAATATGACCGAACGCCGCTTTCAGTACTTGGCATATGTTGGGTACAAAAAAAATCGTAATTTCAAGCTGCGAATACGTGCAGAGAGCAAGAATTTGGCTGCAAAATATGGCTCAGGCCTCGAAATTGGGATATTTGGGATATTTCGAAAACTGCAGTGGAGTTTGTGCAAAATGTCACTCACTGCCGCTTTCAGGACTTGGCATATGTTGGGTATAAAAAGTCGTAATTTGAAACTGCGAATACGTGCAGAGCGCCAGAATTTGGCTCCAAAATATGGCTCAGGCCTCGAAATTGGGATGTTTGGGATATTTTGAAAACTGCAGGGAGGTTTGTGCAAAATGTGACTCACTTCCGCTTTCAGAACTTGGCATATGCTCGATATAAAAAGTCGCAATTTCAAACTGCGAATACGTGCAGAGAGCCAGAATTTGGCTCCATAAAATGGCTTAGGCCTCGAAAGTGGGATATTTGGGATATTTTGAAAACTGCAGGGGAGTTTGTGCAAAATGTGACTCACTGCCGCTTTTAGGACTTAGCATATGTTGGGTATAAAAAGTCGTAATTTAAAACTGCGAATACGTGCAGAGAGCCAGAATTTGGCTACAAAATATGGCTCAGGCCTCGATATTGGGATGTTTGGGATATTTTGAAAACTGCAAGGGAGTTTGTGCAAAATGTGACCAAACGCCGCTTCAAGTACTTCGCATATGTTGGGTAAAATAAGTCGTAATTTTAAACTGTGAATACGTGAAGGGAGCCAGAATTTTGCTCCAAAATATGGCTCCAGCCTCAAAATTGGGATGTTTGGGATATTTTAAAAACTGCAGGGGAGTTTGTGCAAAATGTGACTCACTGTCGCTTTCAGTACTTGGCATATGTTGGGTACAAAAATTCGTAATTTCAAACTGCGAATAGGTGCAGAGAGCCAGAATTTGGCTCCAAAATATGGCTCAGGCCTTGAAATTAGGATGTTTTGGATATTTTGAAAATTGCAGGGGGGATTGGGACAAATGTGACCAAAACGCCACTTTCAGTACTTGGCATATGTTGGGTATAAAAAAGTCGTAATTTCACACTGCGAATACGTGCAGAGAGCCAGAATTTGGCTCCAAAATATGGCTCAGGCCTCGAAATTGGGATAGTTGGGATATTTCGAAAACTGCAGGGGAGTTTGTGCAAAATGTGACTCACTGCCGCTTTCAGTACTTGGAATATGTTGGGTATAAAAAGTCGTAATTTCAAACTGCGAATACCTCCAGAGAACCAGAATTTGACCCCAAAATATGGCTCAGGCTTCGAAATTGGTTTGTTTGGGATATTTTGAAAACTGCAGGGGGGTTTGGGACAAATGTGACCAAACGCCGCTTACAGTACTTGTCATATGTTGGGTATGAAAAGTCGAAATTTCAAACTGCGAATACGTGCAGAGAGCCTGAATTTGGCTCCAAAATATGGCTTAGGCCTCGAAATTGGGATGTTTGGGATATTTTGAAAACTGCAGGGGGGTTTGGGACAAATGTGACCAAACGCCGCTTTCAGTACTTGGCATATGTTGGGTATGAAAAGTCGTAATTTCAAACTGCGAATACGTGCGGAGAGCCAGAATTTGGCTACAAAATATGGCTCAGGCCTTGAAATTGGGATGTTTGGGATATTTTGGAAACTGCACCGGGTGCTTGGGACAAATATGACCGAACGCCGCTTTCAGTACTTGGCATATGTTGGGTACAAAAAAAATCGTAATTTCAAGCTGCGAATACGTGCAGAGAGCAAGAATTTGGCTGCAAAATATGGCTCAGGCCTCGAAATTGGGATATTTGGGATATTTCGAAAACTGCAGTGGAGTTTGTGCAAAATGTCACTCACTGCCGCTTTCAGGACTTGGCATATGTTGGGTATAAAAAGTCGTAATTTGAAACTGCGAATACGTGCAGAGCGCCAGAATTTGGCTCCAAAATATGGCTCAGGCCTCGAAATTGGGATGTTTGGGATATTTTGAAAACTGCAGGGAGGTTTGTGCAAAATGTGACTCACTTCCGCTTTCAGAACTTGGCATATGCTCGATATAAAAAGTCGCAATTTCAAACTGCGAATACGTGCAGAGAGCCAGAATTTGGCTCCATAAAATGGCTTAGGCCTCGAAAGTGGGATATTTGGGATATTTTGAAAACTGCAGGGGAGTTTGTGCAAAATGTGACTCACTGCCGCTTTTAGGACTTAGCATATGTTGGGTATAAAAAGTCGTAATTTAAAACTGCGAATACGTGCAGAGAGCCAGAATTTGGCTACAAAATATGGCTCAGGCCTCGATATTGGGATGTTTGGGATATTTTGAAAACTGCAAGGGAGTTTGTGCAAAATGTGACCAAACGCCGCTTCAAGTACTTCGCATATGTTGGGTAAAATAAGTCGTAATTTTAAACTGTGAATACGTGAAGGGAGCCAGAATTTTGCTCCAAAATATGGCTCCAGCCTCAAAATTGGGATGTTTGGGATATTTTAAAAACTGCAGGGGAGTTTGTGCAAAATGTGACTCACTGTCGCTTTCAGTACTTGGCATATGTTGGGTACAAAAATTCGTAATTTCAAACTGCGAATAGGTGCAGAGAGCCAGAATTTGGCTCCAAAATATGGCTCAGGCCTTGAAATTAGGATGTTTTGGATATTTTGAAAATTGCAGGGGGGATTGGGACAAATGTGACCAAAACGCCACTTTCAGTACTTGGCATATGTTGGGTATAAAAAAGTCGTAATTTCACACTGCGAATACGTGCAGAGAGCCAGAATTTGGCTCCAAAATATGGCTCAGGCCTCGAAATTGGGATAGTTGGGATATTTCGAAAACTGCAGGGGAGTTTGTGCAAAATGTGACTCACTGCCACTTTCAGTACTTGGAATATGTTGGGTATAAAAAGTCGTAATTTCAAACTGCGAATACCTCCAGAGAACCAGAATTTGACCCCAAAATATGGCTCAGGCCTCGAAATTGGTTTGTTTGGGATATTTTGAAAACTGCAGGGGGGTTTGGGACAAATGTGACCAAACGCCGCTTACAGTACTTGTCATATGTTGGGTATGAAAAGTCGAAATTTCAAACTGCGAATACGTGCAGAGAGCCTGAATTTGGCTCCAAAATATGGCTTAGGCCTCGAAATTGGGATGTTTGGGATATTTTGAAAACTGCAGGGGGGTTTGGGACAAATGTGACCAAACGCCGCTTTCAGTACTTGGCATATGTTGGGTATGAAAAGTTGTAATTTCAAACTGCGAATACGTGCGGAGAGCCAGAATTTGGCTACAAAATATGGCTCAGGCATTGAAATTGGGATGTTTGGGATATTTTGAAAACTGCAGGGGATTTTGTGCAAAATGTGACTCACTGCCGCTTTCAGTACTTGGCATATGTTGGGTATGAAAAGTCGTAATTTCAAACAGTGAATACGTGCAGAGAGCCAGAATATGGCTCCAAAATATGGCTCAGGCCTCGAAATTGGGATGTTTGGGATATTCTAAAAACTGCAAGGGAGTTTGGGACAAATATGACCAAAGCCGCTTCCAGTACTTGGCATATGTTGGGTATAAAAAGTCGTAATTTCAAACTTCGAATACGCGCAGAGAGCCTGAATTTTGGTTCCAAAATATGACTCAGGCCTCGAAATTGGGATGTTTGGGATATTTTGAAAACTGCAGGGAGGTTTGGGACAAATGTAACCAAATGACGCTTTCAGTAATTCGCATATGTTGGGTATAAAAAATTCGTAATTTCAAACAGCAAATACATGCAGAGAGCCAAAATTTGGCTTCAAAATATGTCTCAGGCCTCGAAATCGGGATGTTTGGGATATTTTGAAAACTGCAAGGAAGTTTGTGCAAAATGTGACTCACTGCCGCTTTCAGTACTTGGCATATGTTTGGTATAAAAAGTCGTAATATCGAATACGTGCAGCAAGCCAGAATTTGGCTCCAAAATATGGCTCAGGCCTCGAAATTGGGATGTTTGGGATATTTTGTAAACTGCAGGGAGGTATGGGACAAATGTGACCAAATGCCGCTTTCAGTACTTGGCATATGTTGCGTATGAAAAGTCGTAATTTCAAACTGCGAATACGTGTAGAGAGGCCTGAATTTGGCTCCAAAATATGGCTCCAGCCTCAAAATTGGGATGTTTGGGATATTTTGAAAACTGCAGGGGAGTTTGTGCAAAATGTGACTCAATGTCGCTTTCAGTACTTGGCATATGTTGGGTACAAAAATTCGTAATTTCAAACTGGGAATAGGTGCAGAGAGCCAGAATTTGACTCCAAAATATGGCTCAGGCCTTGAAATTAGGATGTTCGGGATATTTTGAAAATTGCAGGAGGGATTGGGACAAATGTGACCAAAACGCCGCTTTCAGTACTTGGCATATGTTGGGTATAAAAAAGTCGTAATTTCACACTGCGAATACTTGCAGAGAGCCAGAATTTGGCTACAAAATATGGCTCAGGCATTGAAATTGGGATGTTTGGGATATTTTGAAAACTGCAGGGGAGTTTGTGCAAAATGTGACTCACTACCGCTTTCAGTACTTGGCATATGTTTGGTATAAAATGTCGTAATATCAAACTGCGAATACGTGCAGCAAGCCAGAATTTGGCTCCAAAATATGGCTCAGGCCTCGAAATTGGGATGTTTGGGATATTTTGTAAACTGCAGGGAGGTATGGGACAAATGTGACCAAATGCCGCTTTCAGTACTTGTCATATGTTGGGTATGAAAAGTCGTAATTTCAAACTGCGAATACGTCCAGAGAGCCAGAATTTGACTCCAAATTATGGCTCAGGCCTCGAAATTGGTTTGTTTGGGATATTTTGAAAACTGCAAGGGGTTTGGGACAAATGTGACCAAACACCGCTTTCAGTACTTGGCATATGTTGGGTATGAAAAGTCGTAATTTCAAACTGTGAATACGTGCAGAGAGCCTGAATTTAGCTCCAAAATATGGCTCAGGCTTCGAAATTGGGATGTTTGAGATATTTTGAAAACTGCAGGGGGGGTTTTGGACAAATGTGACCAAACGCCGCTTTCAGTACTTGGCATATGTTGAGTATAAAAAAGTCGCAATTTCAAACCGCGAATACGTGCAGAGATCCAGAATTTGGCTCCAAAATATGGCGCAGGCCTCGAAATTGGGATATTTGGGATATTTCGAAAACTGCAGGGGAGTTTGTGCAAAATGTGACTCACTGCCGCTTTCAGTACTTGGCATATGTTGAGTATAAAAAGTCGTAATATCAAACTGCAAATACGTGCAGAGAGCCAGAATTTGGCTCCAAAATATGGCTCAGGCCTCGAAATTGGGATGTTTGGGATATTTTGAAAACTGCAGGGAGTTTTGGGACAAATGTGACCAAACACCGCTTTCAGTACTAGGCATATCTTGGGTATAAAAAGTTGTAATTTCAAACTGCGAATACGTGCAGAGAGCCAGAATTTAGCTCCAAAATTTGGCTCAGGCCTCGAAAGTTTGATATTTGGGATATTTTGAAAATTGCAGGGGAGTTTGTGCAAAACGTGACTCTCTGCCGCTTTCAGTACTTAGCATATGTTGGGTATAAAAAGTCGTAATTTCAAACTGCGAATACGTGCAGAGAGCCTAAATTTGGCTCAGGCCTCGAAATTGGGATGTTTGGGATATTTTGAAAACTGCAGGGGGGTTTGATACAAATAGGACCAAACGCCGCTTTCAGTACTTGGCATATGTTCCGTATAAAAAGTCGTAATTTCAAACTGCAAATACGTGCAGAGATCCAGAATTTGGCTCCAAAATATGGCTCAGGCCTCGAAATTGGGATGTTTGGGATATTTTGAAAATTGCGGGGGAGTTTGGGACAAATATGACCAAACTCCGCTTCAGTACTTTGCATATGTTGGGTATAAAAAACTCGCAATTTCAAATTGCGAATACGTGCAGAGATCCAGAATTTGGCTCCAAAATATGGCTCAGGCCTCGAAATTGGGATATTTGGGATATTTCGAAAACTGCCGGGGAGTTTGTGCAAAATGTGACTCACTGCCGCTTTCAGTACTTGGCATATGTTGGGTATAAAAAGTCGTAATATCAAACTGCGAATACATGCAGAGAGCCAGAATTTGGCTCCAAAATATGGCGCAGGCCTCGAAATTGGGATATTTGGGATATTTCGAAAACTGCAGGGGAGTTTGTGCAAAATGTGACTCACTGCCGCTCTCAGTACTTTGCATATGTTGGGTATAAAAAGTCGTAATATCAAACTGCGAATACGTGCAGAGAGCCAGAATTTGGCTCCAAAATATGGCTCAGGCCTCGAAATTGGGATGTTTGGGATATTTTGAAAACTGCAGGGAGGTTTGGGACAAATGTGACCAAACACCGCTTTCAGTACTAGGCATATCTTGGGTATAAAAAGTTCAAATTTCAAACTGTGAATACGTGCAGAGAGCCAGAATTTAGCTCCAAAATTTGGCTCAGGCCTCGAAAGTTTGATATTTGGGATATTTTGAAAATTGCAGGGGAGTTTGTGCAAAATGTGACTCTCTGCCGCTTTCAGTACTTAGCATATGTTGGGTATAAAAAGTCGTAATTTCAAACTGCGAATACGTGCAGAGAGCCTAAATTTGGCTCAGGCCTCGAAATTAGGATGTTTGGGATATTTTGAAAACTGCAGGGGGGTTTGATACAAATAGGACCAAACGCCGCTTTCAGTACTTGGCATATGTTCCGTATAAAAAGTCGTAATTTCAAACTGCGAATACGTGCAGAGATCCAGAATTTGGCTCCAAAATATGGCTCAGGCCTCGAAATTGGGATATTTGGGATATTTTGAAAATTGCAGGGGAGTTTGGGACAAATATGACCAAACACCGCTTCAGTAATTTGCATATGTTGGGTATAAAAAACTCGCAATTTCAAACAGCGAATACGTGCAGAGATCCAGAATTTGGCTCCAAAATATGACTCAGGCCTCGAAATTGGGATATTTGGGATATTTCGAAAACTGCCGGGGAGTTTGTGCAAAATGTGACTCACTGCCGCTTTCAGTACTTGGCATATGTTGGGTATAAAAAGTCGTAATATCAAACTGCGAATACATGCAGAGAGCCAGAATTTGGCTCCAAAATATGGCTCAGGCCTCGAAATTGGGATGTTTGGGATATTTTGAAAACTGCAGGGAGGTTTAGGACAAATGTTACCAAACGCCGCTTTTAGTACTTGGCATATGTTGGGTATAAAAAGTCATAATTTCAAACTGCGAATACGTGCAGAGAGCTAGAATTTGGCTCTAAAATATGACTCAGGCCTCGAAATTGGGAAGTTGGGATATTTTGAAAATTGCAGGGGAGTTTGGGACAAATTTGACTAACGCCGCTTTCAGTAATTTGCATATGTTGGGTATAAAAAAGTCGTAATTTCACACTCCGAATACGTGCAGAGAGCCAGAATTTGGCTCCAAAATATGGCTCAGGCCTCGAAATTGGGATGTT
Source organism: Procambarus clarkii (assembly GCF_040958095.1). Lineage (NCBI taxonomy): Eukaryota > Metazoa > Arthropoda > Malacostraca > Decapoda > Cambaridae > Procambarus > Procambarus clarkii. Next base: position 36,849,702 of record NC_091179.1, read on the forward strand.
TGGGATATTTTGAAAACTGCAGGGGAGTTTGTGCAAAATGTGACTCACTGCCGCTTTCAGTACTTGGCATATGTTGGGTACAAAAAGTCGTAATTTCAAACTGCGAATAGGTGCAGAGAGCCAGAATTTGGCTCCAAAATATGGCTCATGCCTCGAAATTAGGAGGTTTGGGATATTTTGAAAATTGCAGTGGGGATTGGGACAAATGTGACCAAACACCGCTTTCAGTACTTGGCATATGTTGGGTATAAAAAAGTCGTAATTTCACACTGCGAATACGTGCAGAGAGCCAGAATTTGGCTCCAAAATATGGCTTAGGCCTCGAAATTGGGTTGTTTGGGATATTTTGAAAACTGCAGGGAGGTTTGGGACAAATGTGACCAAACGCCGCTTTCAGTACTTGGCATATGTTGGGTATGAAAAGTCGTAATTTCAAACTGCGAATACGTGCAGAGAGGCAGAATTTGGCTCCAATATATGGCTCAGGCCTCGAAATTGGGATGTTTGGGATATTTTCAAAACTGCAGTGAGATTTGGGACAAATGTGACCAAACGCCGCTTTCAGTACTTCGCATATGTTGGGTATAAAAAGTCGTAATTTCAAAATGCGAATACGTGCAGAGAGCCTGAATTTGGCTCAGGCCTCAAAATTGGGATGTTTGTGATATTTTGAAAACTGCAGGGGGGTTTGATACAAATAGGACCAAACGGCGCTTTCAGTACTTGGCATATGTTCCGTATAAAAAGTCATAATTTCAAACTGCGAATACGTGCAGAGAGCTAGAATTTGGTTCTAAAATATGACTCAGGCCTCCAAATTGGGAAGTTTGGGATATTTTGAAAATTGCAGGGGAGTTTGGGACAAATATGACCAAATGCTGATTTCAGTACTTTGCATATGTTGGGTATAAAAAGTCGTAATTTCAAACTTCTAATACGTGCAGAGAGCCTGAATTTTGGTTCCAAAATATGGCTCAGGCCTCGAAATTGGGATGTTTGGGATATTTTGAAAACTGCAGGGAGGTTTGGGACAAATGTAACCAAATGCCGCTTTCAGTAATTCGCATATGTTGGGAATAAAAAAGTCGTAATTTCAAACAGCAAATACATGCAGAGAGCCAAAATTTGGCTTCAAAATATGTCTCAGGCCTCGAAATTGGGATGTTTGGGATATTTTGAAAACTGCAAGGAAGTTTGTGCAAAATGTGACTCACTTCCGCTTGCAGTACTTGGCATATGTTTGGTATAAAAAGTCGTAATATCAAACTGCGAATACGTGCAGCAAGCCAGAATTTGGCTTCAAAATATGGCTCAGGCCTCGAAATTGGGATGTTTGGGATATTTTGTAAACTGCAGGGAGGTATGGGACAAAAGTGACGAAACGCCGCTTTCAGTACTTGGCATATGTTGGGTATAAAAAGTCGTAATTTCAAACTGCGAATACGTGCAGAGAGCCAGAATTTGGCTCCAAAATATGGCTCAGGCCTCGAAATTGGAATGTTTGGGATATTTTGAAAACTGCAGGGGGGGTTTGGGACAAATGTGACCAAACGCCACTTTCCGTACTTAGCATATGTTGGGTATGAAAAGTCGTAATTTCAAATTGCGAATACGTCCAGAGAGCCAGAATTTGGCCCCAAAATATGGCTCCGGCCTCAAAATTGGGATGTTTAGGATATTTTGAAAACTGCAGGGGAGTTTGTGCAAAATGTGACTCACTGCCGCTTTCAGAACTTGGCATATGTTGGGTACAAAAAGTCGTAATTTCAAACTGCGAATAGGTGCAGAGAGCCAGAATTTGGCTCCAAAATATAGCTCATGCCTCGAAATTAGGATGTTTGGGATATTTTGAAAATTGCAGGGGGGATTGGGACAAATGTGACCAAACGCCGCTTTCAGTACTTGGCATATGTTGGGTATAAAAAAGTCGTAATTTCACACTGCGAATACGTACAGAGAGCCAGAATTTGGCTCCAAAATATAGCTCAGGCTTCGAAATTGGGATATTTGGGATATTTTGAAAACTGCAGGGGAGTTTGTGCAAAATGTGACTCACTGCCGCTTTCAGTACTTGGCATATGTTGGGTATAAAAAGTCGTAATATCAAACTGCAAATACGTGCAGAGAGCCAGAATTTGGCTCCAAAATATGGCTCAGGCCTCGAAATTGGGATGTTTGGGATATTTTGAAAACTGCAGGGAGTTTTGGGACAAATGTGACCAAACACCGCTTTCAGTACTAGGCATATCTTGGGTATAAAAAGTTGTAATTTCAAACTGCGAATACGTGCAGAGAGCCAGAATTTAGCTCCAAAATTTGGCTCAGGCCTCGAAAGTTTGATATTTGGGATATTTTGAAAATTGCAGGGGAGTTTGTGCAAAACGTGACTCTCTGCCGCTTTCAGTACTTAGCATATGTTGGGTATAAAAAGTCGTAATTTCAAACTGCGAATACGTGCAGAGAGCCTAAATTTGGCTCAGGCCTCGAAATTGGGATGTTTGGGATATTTTGAAAACTGCAGGGGGGTTTGATACAAATAGGACCAAACGCCGCTTTCAGTACTTGGCATATGTTCCGTATAAAAAGTCGTAATTTCATACTGCAAATACGTGCAGAGATCCAGAATTTGGCTCCAAAATATGGCTCAGGCCTCAAAATTGGGATGTTTGGGATATTTTGAAAATTGCAGGGGAGTTTGGGACAAATATGACCAAACTCCGCTTCAGTACTTTGCATATGTTGGGTATAAAAAACTCGCAATTTCAAATTGCGAATACGTGCAGAGATCCAGAATTTGGCTCCAAAATATGGCTCAGGCCTCGAAATTGGGATATTTGGGATATTTCGAAAACTGCCGGGGAGTTTGTGCAAAATGTGACTCACTGCCGCTTTCAGTACTTTGCCTATGTTGTGTATAAAAAGTCGTAATATCAAACTGCGAATACGTGCAGAGAGCCAGAATTTGGCTCCAAAATATGGCTCAGGCCTCGAAATTGGGATGTTTGGGATATTTTGAAAACTGCAGGGAGTTTTGGGACAAATGTGACCAAACACCGCTTTCAGTACTAGGCATATCTTGGGTATAAAAAGTTCAAATTTCAAACTGCGAATACGTGCAGAGAGCCAGAATTTAGCTCCAAAATTTGGCTCAGGCCTCGAAAGTTTGATATTTGGGATATTTTGAAAATTGCAGGGGAGTTTGTGCAAAATGTGACTCTCTGCCGCTTTCAGTACTTAGCATATGTTGGGTATAAAAAGTCGTAATTTCAAACTGCGAATACGTGCAGAGAGCCTAAATTTGGCTCAGGCCTCGAAATTAGGATGTTTGGGATATTTTGAAAACTGCAGGGGGGTTTGATACAAATAGGACCAAACGCCGCTTTCAGTACTTGGCATATGTTCCGTATAAAAAGTCGTAATTTCAAACTGCGAATACGTGCAGAGATCCAGAATTTGGCTCCAAAATATGGCTCAGGCCTCGAAATTGGGATATTTGGGATATTTTGAAAATTGCAGGGGAGTTTGGGACAAATATGACCAAACACCGCTTCAGTAATTTGCATATGTTGGGTATAAAAAACTCGCAATTTCAAACAGCGAATACGTGCAGAGATCCAGAATTTGGCTCCAAAATATGGCTCAGGCCTCGAAATTGGGATATTTGGGATATTTCGAAAACTGCTGGGGAGTTTGTGCAAAATGTGACTCACTGCCGCTTTCAGTACTTGGCATATGTTGGGTATAAAAAGTCATAATTTCAAACTGCGAATACGTGCAGAGAGCTAGAATTTGGCTCTAAAATATGACTCAGGCCTCGAAATTGGGAAGTTGGGATATTTTGAAAATTGCAGGGGAGTTTGGGACAAATATGACCAAACGCCGCTTTCAGTAATTTGCATATGTTGGGTATAAAAAAGTCGTAATTTCACACTCCGAATACGTGCAGAGAGCCAGAATTTGGCTCCAAAATATGGCTCAGGCCTCGAAATTGGGATGTTTGGGATATTTTGAAAACTGCAGGGAGGTTTAGGACAAATGTTACCAAACGCCGCTTTTAGTACTTGGCATATGTTGGGTATAAAAAGTCATAATTTCAAACTGCGAATACGTGCAGAGAGCTAGAATTTGGCTCTAAAATATGACTCAGGCCTCGAAATTGGGAAGTTGGGATATTTTGAAAATTGCAGGGGAGTTTGGGACAAATTTGACTAACGCCGCTTTCAGTAATTTGCATATGTTGGGTATAAAAAAGTCGTAATTTCACACTCCGAATACGTGCAGAGAGCCAGAATTTGGCTCCAAAATATGGCTCAGGCCTCGAAATTGGGATGTTTGGGATATTTTGAAAACTGCAGGGGAGTTTGTGCAAAATGTGACTCACTGCCGCTTTCAGTACTTGGCATATGTTGGGTACAAAAAGTCGTAATTTCAAACTGCGAATAGGTGCAGAGAGCCAGAATTTGGCTCCAAAATATGGCTCATGCCTCGAAATTAGGAGGTTTGGGATATTTTGAAAATTGCAGGGGGGATTGAGACAAATGTGACCAAACACCGCTTTCAGTACTTGGCATATGTTGGGTATAAAAAAGTCGTAATTTCACACTGCGAATACGTGCAGAGAGCCAGAATTTGGCTCCAAAATATGGCTTAGGCCTCGAAATTGGGTTGTTTGGGATATTTTGAAAACTGCAGGGAGGTTTGGGACAAATGTGACCAAACGCCGCTTTCAGTACTTGGCATATGTTGGGTATGAAAAGTCGTAATTTCAAACTGCGAATACGTGCAGAGAGGCAGAATTTGGCTCCAATATATGGCTCAGGCCTCGAAATTGGGATGTTTGGGATATTTTCAAAACTGCAGTGAGATTTGGGACAAATGTGACCAAACGCCGCTTTCAGTACTTCGCATATGTTGGGTATAAAAAGTCGTAATTTCAAAATGCGAATACGTGCAGAGAGCCTGAATTTGGCTCAGGCCTCAAAATTGGGATGTTTGTGATATTTTGAAAACTGCAGGGGGGTTTGATACAAATAGGACCAAACGGCGCTTTCAGTACTTGGCATATGTTCCGTATAAAAAGTCATAATTTCAAACTGCGAATACGTGCAGAGAGCTAGAATTTGGTTCTAAAATATGACTCAGGCCTCCAAATTGGGAAGTTTGGGATATTTTGAAAATTGCAGGGGAGTTTGGGACAAATATGACCAAATGCTGATTTCAGTACTTTGCATATGTTGGGTATAAAAAGTCGTAATTTCAAACTTCTAATACGTGCAGAGAGCCTGAATTTTGGTTCCAAAATATGGCTCAGGCCTCGAAATTGGGATGTTTGGGATATTTTGAAAACTGCAGGGAGGTTTGGGACAAATGTAACCAAATGCCGCTTTCAGTAATTCGCATATGTTGGGAATAAAAAAGTCGTAATTTCAAACAGCAAATACATGCAGAGAGCCAAAATTTGGCTTCAAAATATGTCTCAGGCCTCGAAATTGGGATGTTTGGGATATTTTGAAAACTGCAAGGAAGTTTGTGCAAAATGTGACTCACTTCCGCTTGCAGTACTTGGCATATGTTTGGTATAAAAAGTCGTAATATCAAACTGCGAATACGTGCAGCAAGCCAGAATTTGGCTTCAAAATATAGCTCAGGCCTCGAAATTGGGATGTTTGGGATATTTTGTAAACTGCAGGGAGGTATGGGACAAAAGTGACCAAACGCCGCTTTCAGTACTTGGCATATGTTGGGTATAAAAAGTCGTAATTTCAAACAGCGAATACGTGCAGAGAGCCAGAATTTGGCTCCAAAATATGGCTCAGGCCTCGAAATTGGAATGTTTGGGATATTTTGAAAACTGCAGGGGGGGTTTGGGACAAATGTGACCAAACGCCACTTTCCGTACTTAGCATATGTTGGGTATGAAAAGTCGTAATTTCAAATTGCGAATACGTCCAGAGAGCCAGAATTTGGCCCCAAAATATGGCTCCGGCCTCAAAATTGGGATGTTTAGGATATTTTGAAAACTGCAGGGGAGTTTGTGCAAAATGTGACTCACTGCCGCTTTCAGAACTTGGCATATGTTGGGTACAAAAAGTCGTAATTTCAAACTGCGAATAGGTGCAGAGAGCCAGAATTTGGCTCCAAAATATGGCTCATGCCTCGAAATTAGGATGTTTGGGATATTTTGAAAATTGCAGGGGGGATTGGGACAAATGTGACCAAACGCCGCTTTCAGTACTTGGCATATGTTGGGTATAAAAAAGTCGTAATTTCACACTGCGAATACGTACAGAGAGCCAGAATTTGGCTCCAAAATATAGCTCAGGCTTCGAAATTGGGATATTTGGGATATTTTGAAAACTGCAGGGGAGTTTGTGCAAAATGTGACTCACTGCCGCTTTCAGTACTTGGCATATGTTGGGTATAAAAAGTCGTAATATCAAACTGCAAATACGTGCAGAGAGCCAGAATTTGGCTCCAAAATATGGCTCAGGCCTCGAAATTGGGATGTTTGGGATATTTTGAAAACTGCAGGGAGTTTTGGGACAAATGTGACCAAACACCGCTTTCAGTACTAGGCATATCTTGGGTATAAAAAGTTGTAATTTCAAACTGCGAATACGTGCAGAGAGCCAGAATTTAGCTCCAAAATTTGGCTCAGGCCTCGAAAGTTTGATATTTGGGATATTTTGAAAATTGCAGGGGAGTTTGTGCAAAACGTGACTCTCTGCCGCTTTCAGTACTTAGCATATGTTGGGTATAAAAAGTCGTAATTTCAAACTGCGAATACGTGCAGAGAGCCTAAATTTGGCTCAGGCCTCGAAATTGGGATGTTTGGGATATTTTGAAAACTGCAGGGGGGTTTGATACAAATAGGACCAAACGCCGCTTTCAGTACTTGGCATATGTTCCGTATAAAAAGTCGTAATTTCATACTGCAAATACGTGCAGAGATCCAGAATTTGGCTCCAAAATATAGCTCAGGCCTCGAAATTGGGATGTTTGGGATATTTTGAAAATTGCAGGGGAGTTTGGGACAAATATGACCAAACTCCGCTTCAGTACTTTGCATATGTTGGGTATAAAAAACTCGCAATTTCAAATTGCGAATACGTGCAGAGATCCAGAATTTGGCTCCAAAATATGGCTCAGGCCTCGAAATTGGGATATTTGGGATATTTCGAAAACTGCCGGGGAGTTTGTGCAAAATGTGACTCACTGCCGCTTTCAGTACTTGGCATATGTTGGGTATAAAAAGTCGTAATATCAAACTGCGAATACATGCAGAGAGCCAGAATTTGGCTCAAAAATATGGCGCAAGCCTCGAAATTGGGATATTTGGGATATTTCGAAAACTGCAGGGGAGTTTGTGCAAAATGTGACTCACTGCCGCTTTCAGTACTTTGCCTATGTTGTGTATAAAAAGTCGTAATATCAAACTGCGAATACGTGCAGAGAGCCAGAATTTGGCTCCAAAATATGGCTCAGGCCTCGAAATTGGGATGTTTGGGATATTTTGAAAACTGCAGGGAGTTTTGGGACAAATGTGACCAAACACCGCTTTCAGTACTAGGCATATCTTGGGTATAAAAAGTTCAAATTTCAAACTGCGAATACGTGCAGAGAGCCAGAATTTAGCTCCAAAATTTGGCTCAGGCCTCGAAAGTTTGATATTTGGGATATTTTGAAAATTGCAGGGGAGTTTGTGCAAAATGTGACTCTCTGCCGCTTTCAGTACTTAGCATATGTTGGGTATAAAAAGTCGTAATTTCAAACTGCGAATACGTGCAGAGAGCCTAAATTTGGCTCAGGCCTCGAAATTAGGATGTTTGGGATATTTTGAAAACTGCAGGGGGGTTTGATACAAATAGGACCAAACGCCGCTTTCAGTACTTGGCATATGTTCCGTATAAAAAGTCGCAATTTCAAACAGCGAATACGTGCAGAGATCCAGAATTTGGCTCCAAAATATGGCTCAGGCCTCGAAATTGGGATATTTGGGATATTTCGAAAACTGCCGGGGAGTTTGTGCAAAATGTGACTCACTGCCGCTTTCAGTACTTGGCATATGTTGGGTATAAAAAGTCATAATTTCAAACTGCGAATACGTGCAGAGAGCTAGAATTTGGCTCTAAAATATGACTCAGGCCTCGAAATTGGGAAGTTGGGATATTTTGAAAATTGCAGGGGAGTTTGGGACAAATATGACCAAACGCCGCTTTCAGTAATTTGCATATGTTGGGTATAAAAAAGTCGTAATTTCACACTCCGAATACGTGCAGAGAGCCAGAATTTGGCTCCAAAATATGGCTCAGGCCTCGAAATTGGGATGTTTGGGATATTTTGAAAACTGCAGGGGAGTTTGTGCAAAATGTGACTCACTGCCGCTTTCAGTACTTGGCATATGTTGGGTACAAAAAGTCGTAATTTCAAACTGCGAATAGGTGCAGAGAGCCAGAATTTGGCTCCAAAATATGGCTCATGCCTCGAAATTAGGAGGTTTTGGATATTTTGAAAATTGCAGGGGGGATTGGGACAAATGTGACCAAACACCGCTTTCAGTACTTGGCATATGTTGGGTATAAAAAAGTCGTAATTTCACACTGCGAATACGTGCAGAGAGCCAGAATTTGGCTCCAAAATATGGCTCAGGCCTCGAAATTGGGATGTTTGGGATATTTCGAAAACTGCAGGGGAGTTTGTGCAAAATGTGACTCACTGCCGCTTTCAGTACTTGGCATATGTTGGGTATAAAAAGTCGTAATTTCAAACTGCGAATAGGTGCAGAGAGCCAGAATTTGACTCCAAAATATGGCTCAGGCGTCGAAATTGGTTTGTTTGGGATATTTTGAAAACTGCAGGGGGGTTTGGGACAAATGTGACCAAACGCCGTTTACAGTACTTGGCATATGTTGGGTATGAAAAGTCGTAATTTCAAACTGTGAATACGTGCAGAGAGCCTGAATTTGGCTCCAAAATATGGCTTAGGCCTCGAAATTGGGTTGTTAGGGATATTTTGAAAACTGCAGGGAGGTTTGGGACAAATGTGACCAAACGCCGCTTTCAGTACTTGGCATATGTTGGGTATGAAAAGTCGTAATTTCAAACTGCGAATACGTGCAGAGAGGCAGAATTTGGCTCCAATAAATGGCTCAGGCCTCGAAATTGGGATGTTTGGGATATTTTCAAAACTGCAGTGAGATTTGGGACAAATGTGACCAAACGCCGCTTTCAGTACTTCGCATATGTTGGGTATAAAAAGTCGTAATTTCAAACTGCGAATACGTGCAGAGAGCCTGAATTTGGCTCAGGCCTCAAAATTGGGATGTTTGTGATATTTTGAAAACTGCAGGGGGGTTTGATACAAATAGGACCAAACGGCGCTTTCAGTACTTGGCATATGTTCCGTATAAAAAGTCATAATTTCAAACTGCGAATACGTGCAGAGAGCTAGAATTTGGTTCTAAAATATGACTCAGGCCTCCAAATTGGGAAGTTTGGGATATTTTGAAAATTGCAGGGGAGTTTGGGACAAATATGACCAAATGCTGCTTTCAGTACTTTGCATATGTTGGGTATAAAAAGTCGTAATTTCAAACTTCTAATACGTGCAGAGAGCCTGAATTTTGGTTCCAAAATATGGCTCAGGCCTCGAAATTGGGATGTTTGGGATATTTTGAAAACTGCAGGGAGGTTTGGGACAAATGTAACCAAATGCCGATTTCAGTAATTCGCATATGTTGGGAATAAAAAAGTCGTAATTTCAAACAGCAAATACATGCAGAGAGCCAAAATTTGGCTTCAAAATATGTCTCAGGCCTCGAAATTGGGATGTTTGGGATATTTTGAAAACTGCAAGGAAGTTTGTGCAAAATGTGACTCACTTCCGCTTGCAGTACTTGGCATATGTTTGGTATAAAAAGTCGTAATATCAAACTGCGAATACGTGCAGCAAGCCAGAATTTGGCTTCAAAATATGGCTCAGGCCTCGAAATTGGGATGTTTGGGATATTTTGTAAACTGCAGGGAGGTATGGGACAAAAGTGACCAAACGCCGCTTTCAGTACTTGGCATATGTTGGGTATAAAAAGTCGTAATTTCAAACTGCGAATACGTGCAGAGAGCCAGAATTTGGCTCCAAAATATGGCTCAGGCCTTGAAATTGGAATGTTTGGGATATTTTGAAAACTGCAGGGGGGGTTTGGGACAAATGTGACCAAACGCTACTTTCCGTACTTAGCATATGTTGGGTATGAAAAGTCGTAATTTCAAATTGCGAATACGTGCAGAGAGCCAGAATTTGGCCCCAAAATATGGCTCCGGCCTCAAAATTGGGATGTTTAGGATATTTTGAAAACTGCAGGGGAGTTTGTGCAAAATGTGACTCACTGCCGCTTTCAGAACTTGGCATATGTTGGGTACAAAAAGTCGTAATTTCAAACTGCGAATAGGTGCAGAGAGCCAGAATTTGGCTCCAAAATATGGCTCATGCCTCGAAATTAGGATGTTTGGGATATTTTGAAAATTGCAGGGGGGATTGGGACAAATGTGACCAAACGCCGCTTTCAGTACTTGGCATATGTTGGGTATAAAAAAGTCGTAATTTCACACTGCGAATACGTACAGAGAGCCAGAATTTGGCTCCAAAATATGGCTCAGGCTTCGAAATTGGGATATTTGGGATATTTTGAAAACTGCAGGGGAGTTTGTGCAAAATGTGACTCACTGCCGCTTTCAGTACTTGGCATATGTTGGTTATAAAAAGTCGTAATTTCAAACTGCGAATACATCCAGAGAGCCAGAATTTGACTCCAAAATATGGCTCAGGCCTCGAAATTGGTTTGTTTGGGATATTTTGAAAACTGCAGGGGGGTTTGGGACAAATGTGACCAAACGCCGTTTACAGTACTTGGCATATGTTGGGTATGAAAAGTCGTAATTTCAAACTGCGAATACGTGCAGAGAGCCAGAATTTGGCTCCAAAATATGGCTCAGGCCTCTAAATTGGGATGTTTGGGATATTTTGTAAACTGCAGGGAGGTTTGGGACAAATGTGACCAAACGCCGCTTTCAGTACTTGGCATATGTTGGGTATAAAAATTCGTAATTTCAATCTGAGAATATGTGCAGAGAGCCAAAATTTAGCTCCAAAACATGGCTCAGGCCTCGAAATTTTGATATTTGGGATATTTTGAAAATTGCAGGGGAGTTTTTGCAAAATATGACTCTCTGCCGCTTTCAGTACTTGGCATATGTTGGGTATAAAAAGTCGTAATTTCAAACTGCGAATACGTGCAGAGAGCCAAAATTTGGCTCCAAAATATGTCTCAGGCCTCGAAATTGGAATGTTTAAGATATTTTGAAAACTGCAGGGGGGTATGGGACAAATGTGACCAAACGCCGTTTTCAGTACTTGGCATATGTTGGGTATGAAAAGTCGTAATTTCAAACTGCGAATACGTGCAGAGAGAGAGAATTTGGCTCCAAAATATGGCTCAGGCCTCGAAATTGGGATGTTTGGGATATTTTGAAAACTGCAGTGGAGTTTGTTCAAAATGTGACTCACTGCCGCTTTCAGTACTTGGCATATGTTTTGTATAAAAAGTCGTAATATCAAACAGCAAATACGTGCAGAGAGCCTGAATTTGGCTCCAAAATATGGCTCAGGCCTCGATATTGAGATGTTTCTGATATTTTGAAAACTGCAGGGAGGTTTGGACAAATGTGACCAAACGCCGCTTTCAGCACTTCGCATATGTTGGGTATAAAAAAGTCATAATTTCAAACTGCGAATACGTGCAGAGAGCCAGAATTTGGCTCCAAAATATGGCTCAGGCCTCGAAATTGGGATGTTTGGGATATTTTGAAAACTGCAGGGGAGTTTGTGCAAAATGTGACTCACTGCCGCTTTCAGTACTAGGCATATGTTTGGTATAAAAAGTCGTAATATCAAACTGCGAATACGTGCAGCAAGCCAGAATTTGGCTTCAAAATATGGCTCAGGCCTCGAAATTGGGATGTTTGGGATATTTTGTAAACTGCAGGGAGGTATGGGACAAAAGTGACCAAACGCCACTTTCAGTACTTGGCATATGTTGGGTATAAAAAGTCGTAATTTCAAACTGCGAATACGTGCAGAGAGCCAGAATTTGGCTCCAAAATATGGCTCAGGCCTCGAAATTGGAATGTTTGGGATATTTTGAAAACTGCAGGGGGGGTTTGGGACAAATGTGACCAAACGCCACTTTCCGTACTTAGCATATGTTGGGTATGAAAAGTCGTAATTTCAAATTGCGAACACGTGCAGAGAGCCAGAATTTGGCTCCAAAATATGGCTCCGGCCTCAAAATTGGGATGTTTGGGATATTTTGAAAACTGCAGGGGAGTTTGTGCAAAATGTGACTCGATCACTGCCGCTTTCAGAACTTGGCATATGTTGGGTACAAAAAGTCGTAATTTCAAACTGCGAATAGGTGCAGAGAGCCAGAATTTGGCTCCAAAATATGGCTCATGCCTCGAAATTGGTTTGTTTGGGATATTTTGAAAACTGCAGGGGGGTTTGGGACAAATGTGACCAAACGCCGTTTACAGTACTTGGTATATGTTGGGTATGAAAAGTCGTAATTTCAAACTGCGAATACGAGCAGAGAGCCTGAATTTGGCTCCAAAATATGGCTCAGGCCTTGAAATTGGGATGTTTGGGATATTTTGAAAACTGCAGGGGAGTTTGTCCAAAATGTGACTCACTGCCGCTTTCAGTACTTGGCATATGTTGGGTATAAAAAGTCGTAATATCAAACTGAGAATACTTGCAGAAAGCCAGAATTTGGCTACAAAATATGGCTCAGGCCTCGAAATTGGGATGTTTGGGATATTTTGTAAACTGCAGGGAGGTTTGGGACAAATGTGACCAAACGCCGCTTTCAGTACTTGGCATATGTTGGGTATAAAAATTCGTAATTTCAAACTGCGAATATGTGCAGAGAGCCAAAATTTAGCTCCAAAACATGGCTCAGGCCTCTAAATTTTGATATTTGGGATATTTTGAAAATTGCAGGGGAGTGTGTGCAAAATGTGACTCTCTGCCGCTTTCAGTACTTGGCATATGTTGGGTATGAAAAGTCGTAATTTCAAACTGCGAATACGTGCAGAGAGCCAGAATTTGGCTCAAAAATATGGCTCAGGCCTCGAAATTGGGATGTTTCGGATATTTGGAAAACTGCAGTGGAGTTTGTTCAAAATGTGACTCACTGCCGCTTTCAGTACTTGGCATATGTTGTGTATAAAAAGTCGTAATATCAAACAGCGAATACGTGCAGAGAGCCTGAATTTGGCTCCAAAATATGGCTCAGGCCTCGATATTGAGATGTTTCTGATATTTTGAAAACTGCAAAGAGGTTTGGACAAATGTGACCAAACGCCGCTTTCAGTACTTCGCATATGTTCGGTATAAAAAAGTCATAATTTCAAACTGCGAATACGTGCAGAGAGCCAGAATTTGGCTCCAAAATATGGCTCAGGCCTCGAAATTGGGATGTTTGGGATATATTGAAAACTGCAGGGGAGTTTGTGCAAAATGTGACTCACTGCCGCTTTCAGTACTAGGCATATGTTGGGTATAAAAAATCATAATATCAAACTGCGAATACGTGCAGAGAGCCAGAATTTGGCTCCAATATATGGCTCAGGCCTCGAAATTGGGATGTTTGAGATATTTTCAAAACTGCAGTGAGGTTTGGGACAAATGTGACCAAACGCCGCTTTCAGTACTTCGCATATGTTGAGTAGAAAAAGTCGTATTTTCAAACTGCGAATACGTGCAGAGAGCCTGAATTTGGCTCAGGCCATGAAACTGGGATGTTTGTGATATTTTGAAAACTGCAGGGGTGTTTGATACAAATAGGACCAAATGCCGCTTTCAGTACTTGGCATATGTTCCGTATAAAAAGTCATAATTTCAAACTGCGAATACGTGCAGAGAGCTAGAATTTGGCTCTAAAATATGACTCAGGCCTCGAAATTGGGAAGTTTGGGATATTTTGAAAATTGCAGGGGAGTTTGGGACAAATATGACCAAACGCCGCTTTCAGTACTTTGCATATGTAGGGTATAAAAAGTCGTAATTTCAAACTTCTAATACGTGCAGAGAGCCTCAATTTTGGTTCCAAAATATGGCTTAGGCCTCGAAATTGGGATGTTTGGGATATTTTGAAAACTGCAGGGAGGTTTGGGACAAATGTTACCAAATGCTGCTTTCAGTAATTCGCATATGTTGGGAATAAAAAAGTCGTAATTTCAAACAGCAAATACATGCAGAGAGCCAAAATTTGGCTTCAAAATATGTCTCAGGCCTCGAAATTGGGATGTTTGGGATATTTTGAAAACTGCAAGAAAGTCTGTGCAAAATGTGACTCACTTCCGCTTTCAGTACTTTGCATATGTTTGGCATAAAAAGTCGTAATATCAAACTGCGAATACGTGCAGCAAGCCAGAATTTGGCTTCAAAATATGGCTCAGGCCTCGAAATTGGGATGTTTGGGATAATTTGTAAACTGCATGGAGGTATGGGACAAAAGTGACCAAACGCCGCTTTCAGTACTTGGCATATGTTGGGTATAAAAAGTCGTAATTTCAAACTGCGAATACGTGCAGAGAGCCAGAATTTGGCTCCAAAATATGGCTCAGGCCTTGAAATTGGAATGTTTGGGATATTTTAAAAACTGCAGGGGGGGTTTGGGACAAATGTGACCAAACGCCACTTTCCGTACTTAGCATATGTTGGGTATGAAAAGTCGTAATTTCAAATTGCGAATACGTGCAGAGAGCCAGAATTTGGCTCCAAAATATGGCTCCGGCCTCAAAATTGGGATGTTTGGGATATTTTGAAAACTGCAGGGGAGTTTGTGCAAAATGTGACTCACTGCCGCTTTCAGTACTTGGCATATGTTGGGTACAAAAAGTCGTAATTTCAAACTGCGAACAGGTGCAGAGAGCCAGAATTTGGCTCCAAAATATGGCTCATGCCTCGAAATTAGGATGTTTGGGATATTTTGAAAATTGCAGGGGGGATTGGGACAAATGTGACCAAACGCCGCTTTCGGTACTTGGCATATGTTGGGTATAAAAAAGTCGTAATTTCACACTCCGAATACGTGCAGAGAGCCAGAATTTGGCTCCAAAATATGGCTCAGGCCTCGAAATTGGGATATTTGGGATATTTCGAAAACTGCAGGGAAGTTTGTGCAAAATGTGACTCACTGCCGCTTTCAGTGCTTGGCATATGTTGGGTATAAAAAGTCGTAATTTCAAACTGCGAATACGTCCAGAGAGCCAGAATTTGACTCCAAAATATGGTTCAGGCCTCGAAATTGGTTTGTTTGGGATATTTTGAAAACTGCAGTGGGGTTTGGGACAAATGTGACCAAACGCCGTTTACAGTACTTGGCATATGTTGGGTATGAAAAATCGTAATTTCAAACTGCGAATACGTGCAGAGAGCCTGAATTTGGCTCTAAAATATGGCTTAGGCCTCGCAATTGGGATGTTTGGGATATTTTGAAAACTGCAGGGAGGTTTGGGACAAATGTGACCAAACGCCGCTTTCAGTACTTGGCATATGTTGGGTATGAAAAGTCGTAATTTCAAACTGCGAATACGTGCAGAGAGCCAGAATTTGGCTCCAAAATATGGCTCAGGCCTTGAAATTGGGATGTTTGGGATATTTTGAAAACTGCAGGGGAGTTTGTGCAAAATGTGACTCACTGCCGCTTTCAGTACTTGGCATATGTTGGGTATAAAAAGTCGTAATATCAAACTGCGAATAATTGCAGAGAGCCAGAATTTGGCTCCAAAATATGGCTCAGGCCTCGAAATTGGGATGTTTGGGATATTTTGTAAACTGCAGGGAGGTTTGGGACAAATGTGACCAAACGCCGCTTTCAGTACTTGGCATATGTTGGGTATAAAAATTCGTAATTTCAAACTGCGAATATGTGCAGAGCCAAAATTTAGCTCCAAAACATGGCTCAGGCCTCGAAATTTTGATATTTGGGATATTTTGAAAATTGCAGGGAGGTTTGGACAAATGTGACCAAACGCCGCTTTCAGTACTTCGCATATGTTGGGTTTAAAAAAGTCATAATTTCAAACTGCGAATACGTGCAGAGAGCCAGAATTTGGCTCCAAAATATGGCTCAGGCCTCGAAATTGGGATGTTTGGGATATTTTGAAAACTGCAGGGGAGTTTGTGCAAAATGTGACTCACTGCCGCTTTCAGTACTAGGCATATGTTGTGTATATAAAAAATCATAATATCAAACTGCGAATACGTGCAGAGAGCAAGAATTTGGCTCCAATATATGGTTCAGGCCTCGAAATTGGGATGTTTGGAATATATTCAAAACTGCAGTGAGGTTTGGGACAAATGTGACCAAACGCCGCTTTCAGTACTTCGCATATTTTGGGTATAAAAAGTCGTAATTTCAAACTGCGAATACGTGCAGAGAGCCTGAATTTGGCTCAGGCCTCGAAATTGGGATGATTGTGATATTTTGAAAACTGCAGGGGTGTTTGATACAAATAGGACCAAACGCCGCTTTCAGTACTTGGCATATGTTGGGTATGAAAAGTCGTAATTTCAAACTGTGAATACGTGCAGAGAGCCAGAATTTGGCTCCAAAATATGGCTCAGGCCTCGAAATTGGGATGTTTGGCATATTTTGAAAACTGCAGGGAGGTTTGGGACAAATGTAACCAAATGCCGCTTTCAGTAATTCGCATATGTTGGGAATAAAAAAGTCGTAATTTCACACTGCGAATACGTACAGAGAGCCAAAATTTGGCTTCAAAATATGTCTCAGGCCTCGAAATTGGGATGTTTGGGATATTTTTAAAACTGCAAGGAAGTTTGTGCAAAATGTAACTCACTTCCGCTTTCAGTAATTTGCATATGTTTGGCATAAAAAGTCGTAATATCAAACTGCGAATACGTGCAGCAAGCCAGAATTTGGCTTCAAAATATGGCTCAGGCCTCGAAATTGGGATGTTTGGGATATTTTGTAAACTGCAGGGAGGTATGGGACAAAAGTGACCAAACGCCGCTTTCAGTACTTGGCATATGTTGGGTATAAAAAGTCATAATTTCAAACTGCGAATACGTGCAGAGAGCCAGAATTTGGCTCCAAAATATGGCTCAGGCCTCAAAATTGGAATGTTTGGGATATTTTAAAAACTGCAGGGGGGGTTTGGGACAAATGTGACCAAACGCCACTTTCCGTACTTAGCATATGTTGGGTATGAAAAGTCGTAATTTCAAATTGCGAATACGTGCAGAGAGCCAGAATTTGGCTCCAAAATATGGCTCCGGCCTCAAAATTGGGATGTTTGGGATATTTTGAAAACTGCAGGGGAGTTTGTGCAAAATGTGACTCACTACCGCTTTCAGTACTTGGCATATGTTGGGTACAAAAAGTCGTAATTTCAAACTGCGAATAGGTGCAGAGAGCCAGAATTTGGCTCCAAAATATGGCTCATGCCTGGAAATTAGGATGTTTGGGATATTTTGAAAATTGCAGGGGGGATTGGGGCAAATGTGACCAAACGCCGCTTTCAGTACTTGGCATATGTTGGGTATAAAAAACTCGTAATTTCACACTCCGAATACGTGCAGAGAGCCAGAATTTGGCTCCAAAATATGGCTCAGGTCTCGAAATTGGGATATTTGGGATATTTCGAAAACTGCAGGGGAGTTTGTGCAAAATGTGACTCACTGCCGCTTTCAGTACTTGGCATATGTTGGGTATAAAAAGTCGTAATTTCACACTGCGAATACGTCCAGAGAGCCAGAATTTGACTCCAAAATATGGCTCAGGCCTCGAAATTGGTTTGTTTGGGATATTTTGAAAACTGCAGGGGGGTTTGGGACAAATGTGACCAAACGCCGTTTACAGTACTTGGCATATGTTGGGTATGAAAAGTCGTAATTTCAAACTGCGAATACGTGCAGAGAGCCTGAATTTGGCTCCAAAATATGGCTTAAGCCTCGAAATTGGGATGTTTGGGATATTTTGAAAACTGCAGGGAGGTTTGGGACAAATGTGACCAAACGCCGCTTTCAGTACTTGGCATATGTTGGGTATGAAATGTCGTAATTTCAAACTGCGAATACGTGCGGAGATCCAGAATTTGGCTCCAAAATATGGCTCAGGCCTTGAAATTGGGATGTTTGGGATATTTTGAAAACTGCAGGGGAGTTTGTGCAAAATGTGACTCACTGCCGCTTTCAGTACTTGGCATATGTTGGGTATAAAAAGTCGTAATATCAAACTGCGAATACTTGCAGAGAGCCAGAATTTGGCTCCAAAATATGGCTCAGGCCTCGAAATTAGGATGTTTGGGATATTTTGTAAACTGCAGGGAGGTTTGGGACAAATGTGACCAAACGCCGCTTTCAGTACTTGGCATATGTTGGGTATAAAAATTCGTAATTTCAAACTGCGAATATGTGCAGAGAGCCAAAATTTAGCTCCAAAACATGGCTCAGGCCTCGAAATTTTGATATTTGGGATATTTTGAAAATTGCAGGGGAGTTTGTGCAAAATGTTACTCTCTGCCGCTTTCAGTACTTGGCATATGTTGGGTATAAAAAGTCGTAATTTCAAACAGCGAATACGTGCAGAGAGCCAAAATTTGGCTCCAAAATATGTCTCAGGCCTCGAAATTGGAATGTTTAAGATATTTTAAAAACTGCAGGGGGGTTTGGGACAAATGTGACCAAACGCCACTTTCAGTACTTGGCATATGTTGGGTATGAAAAGTCGTAATTTCAAACTGCGAATACGTGCAGAGAGCCAGAATTTGGCTCCAAAATATGGCTCAGGCCTCGAAATTGGGATGTTTGGGATATTTTGAAAACTGCAGGGAGGTTTGGGACAAATGTAACCAAATGCCGCTTTCAGTAATTCGCATATGTTGGGAATAAAAAAGTCGTAATTTCAAACAGCGAATACATGCAGAGAACCAAAATTTGGCTTCGAAATATGTCTCAGGCCTCGATTTTGGGATGTTTGGGATATTTTGAAAACTGCAAGGAAGTTTGTGCAAAATGTGACTCACTTCCGCTTTCAGTACTTTGCATAAGTTTGGTATAAAAAGTCGTAATATCAAACTGCGAATACGTGCAGCAAGCCAGAATTAGGCTTCAAAATATGGCTCAGGCCTCGAAATTGGGATATTTGGGATATTTTGTAAACTGCAGGGAGGTATGGGACAAAAGTGACCAAACGCCGCTTTCAGTACTTGACATATGTTGGTTATAAAAAGTCGTAATTTCAAACTGCGAATACGTGCAGAGAGCCAGAATTTGGCTCCAAAATATGGCTCAGGCCTCGAAATGGGAATGTTTGGGATATTTTGAAAACTGCAGGGGGGGTTTGGGACAATTGTGACCAGACGCCACTTTCAGTACTTGGCATATGTTGGGTATAAAAAAGTCGTAATTTCACACTGCGAATACGTACAGAGAGCCAGAATTTGGCTCCAAAATATGGCTCAGGCCTCGAAATTGGGATATTTGGGATATTTCGAAAACTGCAGGTGAGTTTGTGCAAAATGTGACTCACTGCCGCTTTCAGTACTTGGCATATGTTGGGTATAAAAAGTCGTAATTTCAAACTGCGAATACATCCAGAGAGCCAGAATTTGACTCCAAAATATGGCTCAGGCCTCGAAATGGGAATGTTTGGGATATTTTGAAAACTGCAGGGGGGTTTGGGACAAATGTGACCAAACGCCGCTATCAGTACTTGGCATATGTTGGGTATGAAATGTCGTAATTTCAAACTGCGAATACGTGCGGAGAGCCAGAATTTGGCTCCAAAATATGGCTCAGGCCTTGAAATTGGGATGTTTGGGATATTTTGAAAACTGCAGGGGAGTTTGTGCAAAATGTGACTCACTGCTGCTTTCAGTACTTGGCATATGTTGGGTATAAAAAGTCGTAATATCAAACTGCGAATACTTGCAGAGAGCCAGAATTTGGCTCCAAAATATGGCTCAGGCCTCGAAATTAGGATGTTTGGGATATTTTGTAAACTGCAGGGAGGTTTGGGACAAATGTGACCAAACGCCGCTTTCAGTACTTGGCATATGTTGGGTATAAAAATTCGTAATTTCAAACTGCGAATATGTGCAGAGAGCCAAAATTTAGCTCCAAAACATGGCTCAGGCCTCGAAATTTTGATATTTGGGATATTTTAAAAATTGCAGGGGAGTTTGTGCAAAATGTTACTCTCTGCCGCTTTCAGTACTTGGCATATGTTGGGTATAAAAAGTCGTAATTTCAAACTGCGAATACGTGCAGAGAGTCAAAATTTGGCTCCAAAATATGTCTCAGGCCTCGAAATTGGAATGTTTAAGATATTTTAAAAACTGCATGGGGGTTTGGGACAAATGTGACCAAACGCCACTTTCAGTACTTGGCATATGTTGGGTATGAAAAGTCGTAATTTCAAACTGCGAATACGTGCAGAGAGCCTGAATTTGGCTCCAAAATATGGCTTAGGCCTCGAAATTGGGATGTCTGGGATATTTTGAAAACTGCAGGGAGGTTTGGGACAAATGTGACCAAACGCCGCTTTCAGTACTTGGCATATGTTGGGTATGAAATGTCGTAATTTCAAACTGCGAATACGTGCGGAGAGCCAGAATTTGGCTCCAAAATATGGCTCAGGCCTTGAAATTGGGATGTTTGGGATATTTTGAAAACTGCAGGGGAGTTTGTGCAAAATGTGACTCACTGCCGCTTTCAGTACTTGGCATATGTTGGGTATAAAAAGTCGTAATATCAAACTGCGAATACTTGCAGAGAGCCAGAATTTGGCTCCAAAATATGGCTCAGGCCTTGAAATTGGGATGTTTGGGATATTTTGAAAATTGCAGGGGAGTTTGTGCAAAATGTTACTCTCTGCCGCTTTCAGTACTTGGCATATGTTGGGTATAAAAAGTCGTAATTTCAAACTGCGAATACGTGCAGAGAGCCAAAATTTGGCTCCAAAATATGTCTCAGGCCTCGAAATTGGAATGTTTAAGATATTTTAAAAACTGCAGGGGGGTTTGGGACAAATGTGACCAAACGCCACTTTCAGTACTTGGCATATGTTGGGTATGAAAAGTCGTAATTTCAAACTGCGAATACATGCAGAGAGCCAGAATTTGGCTCCAAAATATGGCTCAGGCCTCGAAATTGGGATGTTTGGGATATTTTGAAAACTGCAGGGAATTTTGGGACAAATGTAACCAAATGCCGCTTTCAGTAATTCGCATATGTTGGGAATAAAAAAGTCGTAATTTCAAACAGCGAATACATGCAGAGAACCAAAATTTGGCTTCAAAATATGTCTCAGGCCTCGATTTTGGGATGTTTGGGATATTTTGAAAACTGCAAGGAAGTTTGTGCAAA
Source organism: Procambarus clarkii (assembly GCF_040958095.1). Taxonomy (NCBI): domain Eukaryota; kingdom Metazoa; phylum Arthropoda; class Malacostraca; order Decapoda; family Cambaridae; genus Procambarus; species Procambarus clarkii. The sequence goes on from NC_091179.1 coordinate 36,871,156, forward strand.
ATGTGACTCACTTCCGCTTTCAGTACTTTGCATATGTTTGGTATAAAAAGTCGTAATATCAAACTGCGAATACGTGCAGCAAGCCAGAATTAGGCTTCAAAATATGGCTCAGGCCTCGAAATTGGGATATTTGGGATATTTTGTAAACTGCAGGGAGGTATGGGACAAAAGTGACCAAACGCCGCTTTCAGTACTTGGCATATGTTGGTTATAAAAAGTCGTAATTTCAAACTGCGAATACGTGCAGAGAGCCAGAATTTGGCTCCAAAATATGGCTCAGGCCTCGAAATGGGAATGTTTGGGATATTTTGAAAACTGCAGGGGGGTTTTGGGACAATTGTGACCAAACGCCACTTTCAATACTTGGCATATGTTGGGTATAAAAAAGTCGTAATTTCACACTGCGAATACGTACAGAGAGCCAGAATTTGGCTCCAAAATATGGCTCAGGCCTCGAAATTGGGATATTTGGGATATTTCGAAAACTGCAGGTGAGTTTGTGCAAAATGTGACTCACTGCCGCTTTCAGTACTTGGCATATGTTGGGTATAAAAAGTCATAATTTCAAACTGTGAATACATCCAGAGAGCCAGAATTTGACTCCAAAATATGGCTCAGGCCTCGAAATTGGTTTGTTTGGGATATTTTGAAAACTGCAGGGGGGTTTGGGACAAATGTGACCAAACGCCGCTTTCAGTACTTGGCATATGTTGGGTATGAAAAGTCGTAATTTCAAACTGCGAATACGTGCAGAGAGCCAGAATTTGGCTCCAAAATATGGCTCAGGCCTTGAAATTGGGATGTTTGGGATATTTTGAAAACTGCAGGGGAGTTTGTGCAAAATGTGATTCACTGCCGCTTTCAGTACTTGGAATATGTTGGGTATAAAAAGTCGTAATATCAAAATGCGAATACTTGCAGAGAGCCAGAAATTGGCTCCAAAATATGGCTCAGGCCTCGAAATTGGGATGTTTGGGATATTTTGTAAACTGCAGGGAGGTTTGGGACAAATGTGACCAAAAGCCGCTTTCAGTACTTGGCATATGTTGGGTATAAAAATTCGTAATTTCAAACTGCGAATATGTGCAGAGAGCCAAAATTTTGCTCCAAAACATGGCTCAGGCCTCGAAATTTTGATATTTGGGATATTTTGAAAATTGCAGGGGAGTTTGTGCAAAATGTGACTCTCTGCCGCTTTCAGTACTTGGCATATGTTGGGTATAAAAAGTCGTAATTTCAAACTGCGAATACGTGCAGAGAGCCAGAATTTGGCTCCAAAATATGGCTCAGGCCTCGAAATTGGGATGTTTGGGATATTTTGAAAACTGCAGTGGAGTTTGTTCAAAATGTGACTCACTGCCGCTTTCAGTACTTGGCATATGTTGGGTATAAAAAGTCGTAATTTCACACTGCGAATACGTCCAGAGAGCCAGAATTTGACTCCAAAATATGGCTCAGGCCTCGAAATTGGTTTGTTTGGGATATTTTGAAAACTGCAGGGGGGTTTGGGACAAATGTGACCAAACGCCGTTTACAGTACTTGGCATATGTTGGGTATGAAAAGTCGTAATTTCAAACTGCGAATACGTGCAGAGAGCCTGAATTTGGCTCCAAAATATGGCTTAGGCCTCGAAATTGGGATGTCTGGGATATTTTGAAAACTGCAGGGAGGTTTGGGACAAATGTGACCAAACGCCGCTTTCAGTACTTGGCATATGTTGGGTATGAAATGTCGTAATTTCAAACTGCGAATACGTGCGGAGAGCCAGAATTTGGCTCCAAAATATGGCTCAGGCCTTGAAATTGGGATGTTTGGGATATTTTGAAAACTGCAGGGGAGTTTGTGCAAAATGTGACTCACTGCCGCTTTCAGTACTTGGCATTTGTTGGGTATAAAAAGTCGTAATATCAAACTGCGAATACTTGCAGAGAGCCAGAATTTGGCTCCAAAATATGGCTCAGGCCTTGAAATTGGGATGTTTGGGATATTTTGAAAATTGCAGGGGAGTTTGTGCAAAATGTTACTCTCTGCCGCTTTCAGTACTTGGCATATGTTGGGTATAAAAAGTCGTAATTTCAAACTGCGAATACGTGCAGAGAGCCAAAATTTGGCTCCAAAATATGTCTCAGGCCTCGAAATTGGAATGTTTAAGATATTTTAAAAACTGCAGGGGGGTTTGGGACAAATGTGACCAAACGCCGCTTTCAGTACTTGGCATATGTTGGGTATGAAAAGTCGTAATTTCAAACTGCGAATACATGCAGAGAGCCAGAATTTGGCTCCAAAATATGGCTCAGGCCTCGAAATTGGGATGTTTGGGATATTTTGAAAACTGCAGGGAATTTTGGGACAAATGTAACCAAATGCCGCTTTCAGTAATTCGCATATGTTGGGAATAAAAAAGTCGTAATTTCAAACAGCGAATACATGCAGAGAACCAAAATTTGGCTTCAAAATATGTCTCAGGCTTCGATTTTGGGATGTTTGGGATATTTTGAAAACTGCAAGGAAGTTTGTGCAAAATGTGACTCACTTCCGCTTTCAGTACTTTGCATATGTTTGGTATAAAAAGTCGTAATATCAAATTGCGAATACGTGCAGCAAGCCAGAATTAGGCTTCAAAATATGGCTCAGGCCTCGAAATTGGGATATTTGGGATATTTTGTAAACTGCAGGGAGGTATGGGACAAAAGTGACCAAACGCCGCTTTCAGTACTTGGCATATGTTGGTTATAAAAAGTCGTAATTTCAAACTGCGAATACGTGCAGAGAGCCAGAATTTGGCTCCAAAATATGGCTCAGGCCTCGAAATGGGAATGTTTGGGATATTTTGAAAACTGCAGGGGGGTTTTGGGACAATTGTGACCAAACGCCACTTTCAGTACTTGGCATATGTTGGGTATAAAAAAGTCGTAATTTCACACTGCGAATACGTACAGAGAGCCAGAATTTGGCTCCAAAATATGGCTCAGGCCTCGAAATTGGGATATTTGGGATATTTCGAAAACTGCAGGTGAGTTTGTGCAAAATGTGACTCACTGCCGCTTTCAGTACTTGGCATATGTTGGGTATAAAAAGTCATAATTTCAAACTGTGAATACATCCAGAGAGCCAGAATTTGACTCCAAAATATGGCTCAGGCCTCGAAATTGGTTTGTTTGGGATATTTTGAAAACTGCAGGGGGGTTTGGGACAAATGTGACCAAACGCCGCTTTCAGTACTTGGCATATGTTGGGTATGAAAAGTCGTAATTTCAAACTGCGAATACGTGCAGAGAGCCAGAATTTGGCTCCAAAATATGGCTCAGGCCTTGAAATTGGGATGTTTGGGATATTTTGAAAACTGCAGGGGAGTTTGTGCAAAATGTGATTCACTGCCGCTTTCAGTACTTGGCATATGTTGGGTATAAAAAGTCGTAATATCAAAATGCGAATACTTGCAGAGAGCCAGAATTTGGCTCCAAAATATGGCTCAGGCCTCGAAATTGGGATGTTTGGGATATTTTGTAAACTGCAGGGAGGTTTGGGACAAATGTGACCAAACGCCGCTTTCAGTACTTGGCATATGTTGGGTATAAAAATTCGTAATTTCAAACTGCGAATATGTGCAGAGAGCCAAAATTTTGCTCCAAAACATGGCTCAGGCCTCGAAATTTTGATATTTGGGATATTTTGAAAATTGCAGCGGAGTTTGTGCAAAATGTGACTCTCTGCCGCTTTCAGTACTTGGCATATGTTGGGTATAAAAAGTCGTAATTTCAAACTGCGAATACGTGCAGAGAGCCAGAATTTGGCTCCAAAATATGGCTCAGGCCTCGAAATTGGGATGTTTGGGATATTTTGAAAACTGCAGTGGAGTTTGTTCAAAATGTGACTCACTGCCGCTTTCAGTACTTGGAATATGTTGTGTATAAAAAGTCGTAATTTCAAACTGCGAATACATCCAGAGAGCCAGAATTTGACTCCAAAATATGGCTCAGGCCTCGAAATTGGTTTGTTTGGGATATTTTGAAAACTGCAGGGGGGTTTGGGACAAATGTGACCAAACGCCGCTTTCAGTACTTGGCATATGTTGGGTATGAAAAGTCGTAATTTCAAACTGCGAATACGTGCAGAGAGCCAGAATTTGGCTCCAAAATATGGCTCAGGCCTTGAAATTGGGATGTTTGGGATATTTTGAAAACTGCAGGGGAGATTGTGCAAAATGTGATTCACTGCCGCTTTCAGTACTTGGCATATGTTGGGTATAAAAAGTCGTAATTTCACACTGCGAATACGTCCAGAGAGCCAGAATTTGACTCCAAAATATGGCTCAGGCCTCGAAATTGGTTTGTTTGGGATATTTTGAAAACTGCAGGGGGGTTTGGGACAAATGTGACCAAACGCCGTTTACAGTACTTGGCATATGTTGGGTATGAAAAGTCGTAATTTCAAACTGCGAATACGTGCAGAGAGCCTGAATTTGGCTCCAAAATATGGCTTAGGCCTCGAAATTGGGATGTCTGGGATATTTTGAAAACTGCAGGGAGGTTTGGGACAAATGTGACCAAACGCCGCTTTCAGTACTTGGCATATGTTGGTTATAAAAAGTCGTAATTTCAAACTGCGAATACGTGCAGAGAGCCAGAATTTGGCTCCAAAATATGGCTCAGGCCTCGAAATGGGAATGTTTGGGATATTTTGAAAACTGCAGGGGGGTTTTGGGACAATTGTGACCAAACGCCACTTTCAGTACTTGGCATATGTTGGGTATAAAAAAGTCGTAATTTCACACTGCGAATACGTACAGAGAGCCAGAATTTGGCTCCAAAATATGGCTCAGGCCTCGAAATTGGGATATTTGGGATATTTCGAAAACTGCAGGTGAGTTTGTGCAAAATGTGACTCACTGCCGCTTTCAGTACTTGGCATATGTTGGGTATAAAAAGTCATAATTTCAAACTGTGAATACATCCAGAGAGCCAGAATTTGACTCCAAAATATGGCTCAGGCCTCGAAATTGGTTTGTTTGGGATATTTTGAAAACTGCAGGGGGGTTTGGGACAAATGTGACCAAACGCCGCTTTCAGTACTTGGCATATGTTGGGTATGAAAAGTCGTAATTTCAAACTGCGAATACGTGCAGAGAGCCAGAATTTGGCTCCAAAATATGGCTCAGGCCTTGAAATTGGGATGTTTGGGATATTTTGAAAACTGCAGGGGAGTTTGTGCAAAATGTGATTCACTGCCGCTTTCAGTACTTGGCATATGTTGGGTATAAAAAGTCGTAATATCAAAATGCGAATACTTGCAGAGAGCCAGAATTTGGCTCCAAAATATGGCTCAGGCCTCGAAATTGGGATGTTTGGGATATTTTGTAAACTGCAGGGAGGTTTGGGACAAATGTGACCAAACGCCGCTTTCAGTACTTGGCATATGTTGGGTATAAAAATTCGTAATTTCAAACTGCGAATATGTGCAGAGAGCCAAAATTTTGCTCCAAAACATGGCTCAGGCCTCGAAATTTTGATATTTGGGATATTTTGAAAATTGCAGCGGAGTTTGTGCAAAATGTGACTCTCTGCCGCTTTCAGTACTTGGCATATGTTGGGTATAAAAAGTCGTAATTTCAAACTGCGAATACGTGCAGAGAGCCAGAATTTGGCTCCAAAATATGGCTCAGGCCTCGAAATTGGGATGTTTGGGATATTTTGAAAACTGCAGTGGAGTTTGTTCAAAATGTGACTCACTGCCGCTTTCAGTACTTGGCATATGTTGTGTATAAAAAGTCGTAATTTCAAACTGCGAATACATCCAGAGAGCCAGAATTTGACTCCAAAATATGGCTCAGGCCTCGAAATTGGTTTGTTTGGGATATTTTGAAAACTGCAGGGGGGTTTGGGACAAATGTGACCAAACGCCGCTTTCAGTACTTGGCATATGTTGGGTATGAAAAGTCGTAATTTCAAACTGCGAATACGTGCAGAGAGCCAGAATTTGGCTCCAAAATATGGCTCAGGCCTTGAAATTGGGATGTTTGGGATATTTTGAAAACTGCAGGGGAGTTTGTGCAAAATGTGATTCACTGCCGCTTTCAGTACTTGGCATATGTTGGGTATAAAAAGTCGTAATTTCACACTGCGAATACGTCCAGAGAGCCAGAATTTGACTCCAAAATATGGCTCAGGCCTCGAAATTGGTTTGTTTGGGATATTTTGAAAACTGCAGGGGGGTTTGGGACAAATGTGACCAAACGCCGTTTACAGTACTTGGCATATGTTGGGTATGAAAAGTCGTAATTTCAAACTGCGAATACGTGCAGAGAGCCTGAATTTGGCTCCAAAATATGGCTTAGGCCTCGAAATTGGGATGTCTGGGATATTTTGAAAACTGCAGGGAGGTTTGGGACAAATGTGACCAAACGCCGCTTTCAGTACTTGGCATATGGTTGGTATGAAATGTCGTAATTTCAAACTGCGAATACGTGCGGAGAGCCAGAATTTGGCTCCAAAATATGGCTCAGGCCTTGAAATTGGGATGTTTGGGATATTTTGAAAACTGCAGGGGAGTTTGTGCAAAATGTGACTCACTGCCGCTTTCAGTACTTGGCATTTGTTGGGTATAAAAATTCGTAATATCAAACTGCGAATACTTGCAGAGAGCCAGAATTTGGCTCCAAAATATGGCTCAGGCCTTGAAATTGGGATGTTTGGGATATTTTGAAAATTGCAGGGGAGTTTGTGCAAAATGTTACTCTCTGCCGCTTTCAGTACTTGGCATATGTTGGGTATAAAAAGTCGTAATTTCAAACTGCGAATACGTGCAGAGAGCCAAAATTTGGCTCCAAAATATGTCTCAGGCCTCGAAATTGGAATGTTTAAGATATTTTAAAAACTGCAGGGGGGTTTGGGACAAATGTGACCAAACGCCACTTTCAGTACTTGGCATATGTTGGGTATGAAAAGTCGTAATTTCAAACTGCGAATACGTGCAGAGAGCCAGAATTTGGCTCCAAAATATGGCTCAGGCCTCGAAATTGGGATGTTTGGGATATTTTGAAAAATGCAGGGAATTTTGGGACAAATGTAACCAAATGCCGCTTTCAGTAATTCGCATATGTTGGGAATAAAAAAGTCGTAATTTCAAACAGCGAATACATGCAGAGAACCAAAATTTGGCTTCAAAATATGTCTCAGGCCTCGATTTTGGGATGTTTGGGATATTTTGAAAACTGCAAGGAAGTTTGTGCAAAATGTGACTCACTTCCGCTTTCAGTACTTTGCATATGTTTGGTATAAAAAGTCGTAATATCAAACTGCGAATACGTGCAGCAAGCCAGAATTAGGCTTCAAAATATGGCTCAGGCCTCGAAATTGGGATATTTGGGATATTTTGTAAACTGCAGGAAGGTATGGGACAAAAGTGACCAAACGCCGCTTTCAGTACTTGGCATATGTTGGTTATAAAAAGTCGTAATTTCAAACTGCGAATACGTGCAGAGAGCCAGAATTTGGCTCCAAAATATGGCTCAGGCCTCGAAATGGGAATGTTTGGGATATTTTGAAAACTGCAGGGGGGGTTTTGGGACAATTGTGACCAAACGCCACTTTCAGTACTTGGCATATGTTGGGTATAAAAAAGTCGTAATTTCACACTGAGAATACGTACAGAGAGCCAGAATTTGGCTCCAAAATATGGCTCAGGCCTCGAAATTGGGATATTTGGGATATTTCGAAAACTGCAGGTGAGTTTGTGCAAAATGTGACTCACTGCCGCTTTCAGTACTTGGCATATGTTGGGTATAAAAAGTCATAATTTCAAACTGTGAATACATCCAGAGAGCCAGAATTTGACTCCAAAATATGGCTCAGGCCTCGAAATTGGTTTGTTTGGGATATTTTGAAAACTGCAGGGGGGTTTGAGACAAATGTGACCAAACGCCGCTTTCAGTACTTGGCATATGTTGGGTATGAAAAGTCGTAATTTCAAACTGCGAATACGTGCAGAGAGCCAGAATTTGGCTCCAAAATATGGCTCAGGCCTTGAAATTGGGATGTTTGGGATATTTTGAAAACTGCAGGGGAGTTTGTGCAAAATGTGATTCACTGCCGCTTTCAATACTTGGCATATGTTGGGTATAAAAAGTCATAATATCAAACTGCGAATACTTGCAGAGAGCCAGAATTTGGCTCCAAAATATGGCTCAGGCCTCGAAATTGGGATGTTTGGGATATTTTGTAAACTGCAGGGAGGTTTGGGACAAATGTGACCAAACGCCGCTTTCAGTACTTGGCATATGTTGGGTATAAAAATTCGTAATTTCAAACTGCGAATATGTGCAGAGAGCCAAAATTTTGCTCCAAAACATGGCTCAGGCCTCGAAATTTTGATATTTGGGATATTTTGAAAATTGCAGGGGAGTTTGTGCAAAATGTGACTCTCTGCCGCTTTCAGTACTTGGCATATGTTGGGTATAAAAAGTCGTAATTTCAAACTGCGAATACGTGCAGAGAGCCAGAATTTGGCTCCAAAATATGGCTCAAGCCTCGAAATTGGGATGTTTGGGATATTTTGAAAACTGCAGTGGAGTTTGTTCAAAATGTGACTCACTGCCGCTTTCAGTACTTGGCATATGTTGTGTATAAAAAGTCGTAATATCAAACAGCGAATACGTGCAGAGAGCCTGAATTTGGCTCCAAAATATGGCTCAGGCCTCGATATTGAAATGTTTCTGATATTTTGAAAACTGCAAAGAGGTTTGGACAAATGTGACCAAACGCCGCTTTCAGTACTTCGCATATGTTGGGTATAAAAAAGTCATAATTTCAAACTGCGAATACGTGCAGAGAGCCAGAATTTGGCTCCAAAATATGGCTCAGGCCTCGAAATTGGGATGTTTGGGATATTTTGAAAACTGCAGGGGAGTTTGTGCAAAATGTGACTCACTGCCGCTTTCAGTACTAGGCATATGTTGGGTATAAAAAATCATAATATCAAACTGCGAATACGTGCAGAGAGCCAGAATTTGGCTCCAATATATAGCTCAGGCCTCGAAATTGGGTATGTTTGGGATATTTTCAAAACTGCAGTGAGGTTTGGGACAAATGTGACCAAACGCCGCTTTCAGTACTTCGCATATGTTGGGTATAAAAAGTCGTAATTTCAAACTGCGAATACGTGCAGAGAGCCTGAATTTGGCTCAGGCCTCGAAATTGGGATGTTTGTGATATTTTGAAAACTGCAGGGGTGTTTGATACAAACAGGACCAAACGCCGCTTTCAGTACTTGGCATATGTTCCGTATAAAAAGTCATAATTTCAAACTGCGAATACTTGCAGAGAGCTAGAATTTGGCTCTAAAATATGACTCAGGCCTCGAAATTGGGAAGTTTGGGATATTTTGAAAATTGCAGGGGAGTTTGGGACAATTATGACCAAATGCTGTTTTCAGTACTTTGCATAAGTTTTGTATAAAAAGTCGTAATTTCAAACTTCTAAAACGTGCAGAGAGCCTGAATTTTGGTTCCAAAATATGGCTCAGGCATCGAAATTGAGATGTTTGGGATATTTTGAAAACTGCAGGGAGGTTTGGGACAAATGTAACCAAATGCCGCTTTCAGTAATTCGCATATGTTGGGAATAAAAAAGTCGTAATTTCAAACAGCGAATACATGCAGAGAGTCAAAATTTGGCTTCAAAATATGTCTCAGGCCTCGAAATTGGGATGTTTGGGATATTTTGAAAACTGCAGGGAAGTTTGTGCAAAATGTGACTCACTTCCGCTTGCAGTACTTGGCATATGTTTGGTATAAAAAGTCGTAATATCAAACTGCGAATACGTGCAGCAAGCCAGAATTTGGCTTCAAAATATGGCTCAGGCCTCGAAATTGGGATGTTTGGGATATTTTGTAAACTGCAGGGAGGTATGGGACAAAAGTGACCAAACGCCACTTTCAGTACTTGGCATATGTTGGGTATAAAAAGTCGTAATTTCAAACTGCGAATACGTGCAGAGAGCCAGAATTTGGCTCCAAAATATGGCTCAGGCCTCGAAATTGGAATGTTTGGGATATTTTGAAAACTGCAGGGGGGGTTTGGGACAAATGTGACCAAACGCCACTTTCCGTACTTAGCATATGTTGGGTATGAAAAGTCGTAATTTCAAATTGCGAATACGTGCAGAGATCCAGAATTTGGCTCCAAAATATGGCTCCGGCCTCAAAATTGGGATGTTTGGGATATTTTGAAAACTGAAGGGGAGTTTGTGCAAAATGTGACTCACTGCCGCTTTCAGAACTTGGCATATGTTGGGTACAAAAAGTCGTAATTTCAAACTGCGAATAGGTGCAGAGAGCCAGAATTTGGCTCCAAAATATGGCTCATGCCTCGAAATTAAGATGTTTGGGACATTTTGAAAATTGCAGGGGGGATTGGGACAAATGTGACCAAACGCCGCTTTCAGTACTTGGCATATGTTGGGTATAAAAAAGTCGTAATTTCACACTGCGAATACATCCAGAGAGCCAGAATTTGACTCCAAAATATGGCTCAGGCCTTGAAATTGGGATATTTGGGATATTTTGAAAACTGCAGGGGGGTTTGGGACAAATGTGACCAAACGCCGTTTACAGTACTTGGCATATGTTGGGTATGAAAAGTCGTAATTTCAAACTGCGAATACGAGCAGAGAGCCTGAATTTGGCTCCAAAATATGGCTTAGGCCTCGAAATTGGGATGTTTGGGATATTTTGAAAACTGCAGGGAGGTTTGGGACAAATGTGACCAAACGCCGCTTTCAGTACTTGGCATATGTTGTGTATAAAAAGTCGTAATATCAAACAGCGAATACGTGCAGAGAGCCTGAATTTGGCTCCAAAATATGGCTCAGGCCTCGATATTGAGATGTTTCTGATATTTTGAAAACTGCAAAGAGGTTTGGACAAATGTGACCAAACGCCGCTTTCAGTACTTCGCATATGTTGGGTATAAAAAAGTCATAATTTCAAACTGCGAATACGTGCAGAGAGCCAGAATTTGGCTCCAAAATATGGCTCAGGCCTCGAAATTGGGATGTTTGGGATATATTGAAAACTGCAGGGGAGTTTGTGCAAAATGTGACTCACTGCCGCTTTCAGTACTAGGCATATGTTGGGTATAAAAAATCATAATATCAAACTGCGAATACGTGCAGAGAGCCAGAATTTGGCTCCAATATATGGCTCAGGCCTCGAAATTGGGATGTTTGAGATATTTTCAAAACTGCAGTGAGGTTTGGGACAAATGTGACCAAACGCCGCTTTCAGTACTTCGCATATGTTGAGTATAAAAAGTCGTAATTTCAAACTGCGAATACGTGCAGAGAGCCTGAATTTGGCTCAGGCCTCGAAATTGGGATGTTTGTGATATTTTGAAAACTGCAGGGGTGTTTGATACAAATAGGACCAAACGCCGCTTTCAGTACTCGGCATATGTTCCGTATAAAAAGTCATAATTTCAAACTGGGAATACGTGCAGAGAGCTAGAATTTGGCTCTAAAATATGACTCAGGCCTCGAAATTGGGAAGTTTGGGATATTTTGAAAATTGCAGGGGAGTTTGGGACAAATATGACCAAACGCCGCTTTCAGTACTTTGCATATGTTGGGTATAAAAAGTCGTAATTTCAAACTTCTAATACGTGCAGTGAGCCTGAATTTTGGTTCCAAAATATGGCTTAGGCCTCGAAATTGGGATGTTTGGGATATTTTGAAAACTGCAGGGAGGTTTGGGACAAATGTTACCAAATGCCGCTTTCAGTAATTCACATATGTTGGGAATAAAAAAGTCGTAATTTCAAACAGCAAATACATGCAGAGAGCCAAAATTTGGCTTCAAAATATGTCTCAGGCCTCGAAATTGGGATGTTTGGGATATTTTTAAAACTGCAAGGAAGTTTGTGCAAAATGTAACTCACTTCCGCTTTCAGTACTTTGCATATGTTTGGCATAAAAAGTCGTAATATCAAACTGCGAATACGTGCAGCAAGCCAGAATTTGGCTTCAAAATATGGCTCAGGCCTCGAAATTGGGATGTTTGGGATATTTTGTAAACTGCAGGGAGGTATGGGACAAAAGTGACCAAACGCCGCTTTCAGTACTTGGCATATGTTGGGTATAAAAAGTCATAATTTCAAACTGCGAATACGTGCAGAGAGCCAGAAATTGGCTCCAAAATATGGCTCAGGCCTCAAAATTGGAATGTTTGGGATATTTTAAAAACTGCAGGGGGGGTTTGGGACAAATGTGACCAAACGCCACTTTCCGTACTTAGCATATGTTGGGTATGAAAAGTCGTTATTTCAAATTGCGAATACGTGCAGAGAGCCAGAATTTGGCTCCAAAATATGGCTCCGGCCTCAAAATTGGGATGTTTGGGATATTTTGAAAACTGCAGGGGAGTTTGTGCAAAATGTGACTCACTACCGCTTTCAGTACTTGGCATATGTTGGGTACAAAAGGTCGTAATTTCAAACTGCGAATAGGTGCAGAGAGAAAGAATTTGGCTCCAAAATATGGCTCATGCCTGGAAATTAGGATGTTTGGGATATTTTGAAAATTGCAGGGGGGATTGGGACAAATGTGACCAAACGCCGCTTTCAGTACTTGGCATATGTTGGGTATAAAAAACTCGTAATTTCACACTCCGAATACGTGCAGAGAGCCAGAATTTGGCTCCAAAATATGGCTCAGGTCTCGAAATTGGGATATTTGGGATATTTCGAAAACTGCAGGGGAGTTTGTGCAAAATGTGACTCACTGCCGCTTTCAGTACTTGGCATATGTTGGGTATAAAAAGTCGTAATTTCACACTGCGAATACGTCCAGAGAGCCAGAATTTGACTCCAAAATATGGCTCAGGCCTCGAAATTAGTTTGTTTGGGATATTTTGAAAACTGCAGGGGGGTTTGGGACAAATGTGACCAAACGCCGTTTACAGTACTTGGCATATGTTGGGTATGAAAAGTCGTAATTTCAAACTGCGAATACGTGCAGAGAGCCTGAATTTGGCTCCAAAATATGGCTTAAGCCTCGAAATTGGGATGTTTGGGATATTTTGAAAACTGCAGGGAGGTTTGGGACAAATGTGACCAAACGCCGCTTTCAGTACTTGGCATATGTTGGGCATGAAATGTCGTAATTTCAAACTGCGAATACGTGCTGAGAGCCAGAATTTGGCTCCAAAATATGGCTCAGGCCTTGAAATTGGGATGTTTGGGATATTTTGAAAACTGCAGGGGAGTTTGTGCAAAATGTGACTCACATGCCGCTTTCAGTACTTGGCATATGTTGGGTATAAAAAGTCGTAATATCAAACTGCGAATACTTGCAGAGAGCCAGAATTTGGCTCCAAAATATGGCTCAGGCCTCGAAATTAGGATGTTTGGGATATTTTGTAAACTGCAGGGAGGTTTGGGACAAATGTGACCAAACGCCGCTTTCAGTACTTGGCATATGTTGGGTATAAAAATTCGTAATTTCAAACTGCGAATATGTGCAGAGAGCCAAAATTTAGCTCCAAAACATGGCTCAGGCCTCGAAATTTTGATATTTGGGATATTTTGAAAATTGCAGGGGAGTTTGTGCAAAATGTTACTCTCTGCCGCTTTCAGTACTTGGCATATGTTGGGTATAAAAAGTCGTAATTTCAAACTGCGAATACGTGCAGAGAGCCAAAATTTGGCTCCAAAATATGTCTCAGGCCTCGAAATTGGAATGTTTAAGATATTTTAAAAACTGCAGGGGGGTTTGGGACAAATGTGACCAAACGCCACTTTCAGTACTTGGCATATGTTGGGTATGAAAAGTCGTAATTTCAAACTGCGAATACGTGCAGAGAGCCAGAATTTGGCTCCAAAATATGGCTCAGGCCTCGAAATTGGGATGTTTGGGATATTTTGAAAACTGCAGGGAGGTTTGGGACAAATGTAACCAAATGCCGCTTTCAGTAATTCGCATATGTTGGGAATAAAAAAGTCGTAATTTCAAACAGCGAATACATGCAGAGAACCAAAATTTGGCTTCGAAATATGTCTCAGGCCTCGATTTTGGGATGTTTGGGATATTTTGAAAACTGCAAGGAAGTTTGTGCAAAATGTGACTCACTTCCGCTTTCAGTACTTTGCATAAGTTTGGTATAAAAAGTCGTAATATCAAACTGCGAATACGTGCAGCAAGCCAGAATTAGGCTTCAAAATATGGCTCAGGCCTCGAAATTGGGATATTTGGGATATTTTGTAAACTGCAGGGAGGTATGGGACAAAAGTGACCAAACGCCGCTTTCAGTACTTGGCATATGTTGGTTATAAAAAGTCGTAATTTCAAACTGCGAATACGTGCAGAGAGCCAGAATTTGGCTACAAAATATGGCTCAGGCCTCGAAATGGGAATGTTTGGGATATTTTGAAAACTGCAGGGGGGGGTTTGGGACAATTGTGACCAAACGCCACTTTCAGTACTGGGCATATGTTGGGTATAAAAAAGTCGTAATTTCACACTGCGAATACGTACAGAGAGCCAGAATTTGGCTCCAAAATATGGCTCAGGCCTCGAAATTGGGATATTTGGGATATTTCGAAAACTGCAGGTGAGTTTGTGCAAAATGTGACTCACTGCTGCTTTCAGTACTTGGCATATGTTGGGTATAAAAAGTCGTAATTTCAAACTGCGAATACATCCAGAGAGCCAGAATTTGACTCGAAAATATGGCTCAGGCCTCGAAATTGGTTTGTTTGGGATATTTTGAAAACTGCAGGGGGGTTTGGGACAAATGTGACCAAACGCCGCTTTCAGTACTTGGCATATGTTGGGTATGAAAAGTCGTAATTTCAAACTGCGAATACGTGCAGAGAGCCAGAATTTGGCTCCAAAATATGGCTCAGGCCTTGAAATTGGGATGTTTGGGATATTTTGAAAACTGCAGGGGAGTTTGTGCAAAATGTGATTCACTGCCGCTTTCAGTACTTGGCATATGTTGGGTATAAAAAGTCGTAATTTCACACTGCGAATACGTCCAGAGAGCCAGAATTTGACTCCAAAATATGGCTCAGGCCTCGAAATTGGTTTGTTTGGGATATTTTGAAAACTGCAGGGGGGTTTGGGACAAATGTGACCAAACGCCGTTTACAGTACTTGGCATATGTTGGGTATGAAAAGTCGTAATTTCAAACTGCGAATACGTGCAGAGTGCCTGAATTTGGCTCCAAAATATGGCTTAGGCCTCGAAATTGGGATGTTTGGGATATTTTGAAAACTGCAGGGAGGTTTGGGACAAATGTGACCAAACGCCGCTTTCAGTACTTGGCATATGTTGGGTATGAAATGTCGTAATTTCAAACTGCGAATACGTGCGGAGAGCCAGAATTTGGCTCCAAAATATGGCTCAGGCCTTGAAATTGGGATGTTTGGGATATTTTGAAAACTGCAGGGGAGTTTGTGCAAAATGTGACTCACTGCCGCTTTCAGTACTTGGCATATGTTGGGTATAAAAAGTCGTAATATCAAACTGCGAATACTTGCAGAGAGCCAGAATTTGACTCCAAAATATGGCTCAGGCCTCGAAATTAGGATGTTTGGGATATTTTGTAAACTGCAGGGAGGTTTGGGACAAATGTGACCAAACGCCGCTTTCAGTACTTGGCATATGTTGGGTATAAAAATTCGTAATTTCAAACTGCGAATATGTGCAGAGAGCCAAAATTTAGCTCCAAAACATGGCTCAGGCCTCGAAATTTTGATATTTGGGATATTTTGAAAATTGCAGGGGAGTTTGTGCAAAATGTTACTCTCTGCCGCTTTCAGTACTTGGCATATGTTGGGTATAAAAAGTCGTAATTTCAAACTGCGAATACGTGCAGAGAGCCAAAATTTGGCTCCAAAATATGTCTCAGGCCTCGAAATTGGAATGTTTAAGATATTTTAAAAACTGCAGGGGGGTTTGGGACAAATGTGACCAAACGCCACTTTCAGTACTTGGCATATGTTGGGTATGAAAAGTCGTAATTTCAAACTGCGAATACGTGCAGAGAGCCAGAATTTGGCTCCAAAATATGGCTCAGGCCTCGAAATTGGGAAGTTTGGGATATTTTGAAAACTGCAGGGAATTTTGGGACAAATGTAACCAAATGCCGCTTTCAGTAATTCGCATATATTGGGAATAAAAAAGTCGTAATTTCAAACAGCGAATACATGCAGAGAACCAAAATTTGGCTTCAAAATATGTCTCAGGCCTCGATTTTGGGATGTTTGGGATATTTTGAAAACTGCAAGGAAGTTTGTGCAAAATGTGACTCACTTCCGCTTTCAGTACTTTGCATATGTTTGGTATAAAAAGTCGTAATATCAAACTGCGAATACGTGCAGCAAGCCAGAATTAGGCTTCAAAATATGGCTCAGGCCTCGAAATTGGGATATTTGGGATATTTTGTAAACTGCAGGGAGGTATGGGACAAAAGTGACCAAACGCCGCTTTCAGTACTTGGCATATGTTGGTTATAAAAAGTCGTAATTTCAAACTGCGAATACGTGCAGAGAGCCAGAATTTGGCTCCAAAATATGGCTCAGGCCTCGAAATGGGAACGTTTGGGATATTTTGAAAACTGCAGGGGGGGTTTTGGGACAATTGTGACCAAACGCCACTTTCAGTACTTGGCATATGTTGGGTATAAAAAAGTCGTAATTTCACACTGCGAATACGTACAGAGAGCCAGAATTTGGCTCCAAAATATGGCTCAGGCCTCGAAATTGGGATATTTGGGATATTTCGAAAACTGCAGGTGAGTTTGTGCAAAATGTGACTCACTGCCGCTTTCAGTACTTGGCATATGTTGGGTATAAAAAGTCATAATTTCAAACTGCGAATACATCCAGAGAGCCAGAATTTGACTCCAAAATATGGCTCAGGCCTCGAAATTGGTTTGTTTGGGATATTTTGAAAACTGCAGGGGGGTTTGGGACAAATGTGACCAAACGCCGCTTTCAGTACTTGGCATATGTTGGGTATGAAATGTCGTAATTTCAAACTGCGAATACGTGCAGAGAGCCAGAATTTGGCTCCAAAATATGGCTCAGGCCTCGAAATTGGGAAGTTTGGGATATTTTGAAAACTGCAGGGAATTTTGGGACAAATGTAACCAAATGCCGCTTTCAGTAATTCGCATATGTTGGGAATAAAAAAGTCGTAATTTCAAACAGCGAATACATGCAGAGAACCAAAATTTGGCTTCAAAATATGTCTCAGGCCTCGATTTTGGGATGTTTGGGATATTTTGAAAACTGCAAGGAAGTTTGTGCAAAATGTGACTCACTTCCGCTTTCAGTACTTTGCATATGTTTGGTATAAAAAGTCGTAATATCAAACTGCGAATACGTGCAGCAAGCCAGAATTAGGCTTCAAAATATGGCTCAGGCCTCGAAATTGGGATATTTGGGATATTTTGTAAACTGCAGGGAGGTATGGGACAAAAGTGACCAAACGCCGCTTTCAGTACTTGGCATATGTTGGTTATAAAAAGTCGTAATTTCAAACTGCGAATACGTGCAGAGAGCCAGAATTTGGCTCCAAAATATGGCTCAGGCCTCGAAATGGGAACGTTTGGGATATTTTGAAAACTGCAGGGGGGTTTTGGGACAATTGTGACCAAACGCCACTTTCAGTACTTGGCATATGTTGGGTATAAAAAAGTCGTAATTTCACACTGCGAATACGTACGGAGAGCCAGTATTTGGCTCCAAAATATGGCTCAGGCCTCGAAATTGGGATATTTGGGATATTTCGAAAACTGCAGGTGAGTTTGTGCAAAATGTGACTCACTGCCGCTTTCAGTACTTGGCATATGTTGGGTATAAAAAGTCATAATTTCAAACTGCGAAAACATCCAGAGAGCCAGAATTTGACTCCAAAATATGTCTCAGGCCTCGATTTTGGGATGTTTGGGATATTTTGAAAACTGCAAGGAAGTTTGTGCAAAATGTGACTCACTTCCGCTTTCAGTACTTTGCATAAGTTTGGTATAAAAAGTCGTAATATCAAACTGCGAATACGTGCAGCAAGCCAGAATTAGGCTTCAAAATATGGCTCAGGCCTCGAAATTGGGATATTTGGGATATTTTGTAAACTGCAGGGAGGTATGGGACAAAAGTGACCAAACGCCGCTTTCAGTACTTGGCATATGTTGGTTATAAAAAGTCGTAATTTCAAACTGCGAATACGTGCAGAGAGCCAGAATTTGGCTCCAAAATATGGCTCAGGCCTCGAAATGGGAATGTTTGGGATATTTTGAAAACTGCAGGGGGGGTTTGGGACAATTGTGACCAAACGCCACTTTCAGTACTGGGCATATGTTGGGTATAAAAAAGTCGTAATTTCACACTGCGAATACGTACAGAGAGCCAGAATTTGGCTCCAAAATATGGCTCAGGCCTCGAAATTGGGATATTTGGGATATTTCGAAAACTGCAGGTGAGTTTGTGCAAAATGTTACTCTCTGCCGCTTTCAGTACTTGGCATATGTTGGGTATAAAAAGTCGTAATTTCAAACTGCGAATACGTGCAGAGAGCCAAAATTTGGCTCCAAAATATGTCTCAGGCCTCGAAATTGGAATGTTTAAGATATTTTAAAAACTGCAGGGGGGTTTGGGACAAATGTGACCAAACGCCACTTTCAGTACTTGGCATATGTTGGGTATGAAAAGTCGTAATTTCAAACTGCGAATACGTGCAGAGAGCCAGAATTTGGCTCCAAAATATGGCTCAGGCCTCGAAATTGGGATGTTTGGGATATTTTGAAAACTGCAGGGAATTTTGGGACAAATGTAACCAAATGCCGCTTTCAGTAATTCGCATATGTTGGGAATAAAAAATTCGTAATTTCAAACAGCGAATACATGCAGAGAACCAAAATTTGGCTTCAAAATATGTCTCAGGCCTCGATTTTGGGATGTTTGGGATATTTTGAAAACTGCAAGGAAGTTTGTGCAAAATGTGACTCACTTCCGCTTTCAGTACTTTGCATATGTTTGGTATAAAAAGTCGTAATATCAAACTGCGAATACGTGCAGCAAGCCAGAATTAGGCTTCAAAATATGGCTCAGGCCTCGAAATTGGGATATTTGGGATATTTTGTAAACTGCAGGGAGGTATGGGACAAAAGTGACCAAACGCCGCTTTCAGTACTTGGCATATGTTGGTTATAAAAAGTCATAATTTCAAACTGCGAATACGTGCAGAGAGCCAGAATTTGGCTCCAAAATATGGCTCAGGCCTCGAAATGGGAATGTTTGGGATATTTTGAAAACTGCAGGGGGGTTTTGGGACAATTGTGACCAAACGCCACTTTCAGTACTTGGCATATGTTGGGTATAAAAAAGTCGTAATTTCACACTGCGAATACGTACGGAGAGCCAGTATTTGGCTCCAAAATATGGCTCAGGCCTCGAAATTGGGATATTTGGGATATTTCGAAAACTGCAGGTGAGTTTGTGCAAAATGTGACTCACTGCCGCTTTCAGTACTTGGCATATGTTGGGTATAAAAAGTCATAATTTCAAACTGCGAATACATCCAGAGAGCCAGAATTTGACTCCAAAATATGGCTCAGGCCTCGAAATTGGTTTGTTTGGGATATTTTGAAAACTGCAGGGGGGTTTGGGACAAATGTGACCAAACGCCGCTTTCAGTACTTGGCATATGTTGGGTATGAAATGTCGTAATTTCAAACTGCGAATACGTGCGGAGAGCCAGAATTTGGCTCCAAAATATGGCTCAGGCCTTGAAATTGGGATGTTTGGGATATTTTGAAAACTGCAGGGGAGTTTGTGCAAAATGTGACTCACTGCCGCTTTCAGTACTTGGCATATGTTGGGTATAAAAAGTCGTAATATCAAACTGCGAATACTTGCAGAGAGCCAGAATTTGACTCCAAAATATGGCTCAGGCCTCGAAATTAGGATGTTTGGGATATTTTGTAAACTGCAGGGAGGTTTGGGACAAATGTGACCAAACGCCGCTTTCAGTACTTGGCATATGTTGGGTATAAAAATTCGTAATTTCAAACTGCGAATATGTGCAGAGAGCCAAAATTTAGCTCCAAAACATGGCTCAGGCCTCGAAATTTTGATATTTGGGATATTTTGAAAATTGCAGGGGAGTTTGTGCAAAATGTTACTCTCTGCCGCTTTCAGTACTTGGCATATGTTGGGTATAAAAAGTCGTAATTTCAAACTGCGAATACGTGCAGAGAGCCAAAATTTGGCTCCAAAATATGTCTCAGGCCTCGAAATTGGAATGTTTAAGATATTTTAAAAACTGCAGGGGGGTTTGGGACAAATGTGACCAAACGCCACTTTCAGTACTTGGCATATGTTGGGTATGAAAAGTCGTAATTTCAAACTGCGAATACGTGCAGAGAGCCAGAATTTGGCTCCAAAATATGGCTCAGGCCTCGAAATTGGGAAGTTTGGGATATTTTGAAAACTGCAGGGAATTTTGGGACAAATGTAACCAAATGCCGCTTTCAGTAATTCGCATATGTTGGGAATAAAAAAGTCGTAATTTCAAACAGCGAATACATGCAGAGAACCAAAATTTGGCTTCAAAATATGTCTCAGGCCTCGATTTTGGGTTGTTTGGGATATTTTGAAAACTGCAAGGAAGTTTGTGCAAAATGTGACTCACTTCCGCTTTCAGTACTTTGCATATGTTTGGTATAAAAAGTCGTAATATCAAACTGCGAATACGTGCAGCAAGCCAGAATTAGGCTTCAAAATATGGCTCAGGCCTCGAAATTGGGATATTTGGGATATTTTGTAAACTGCAGGGAGGTATGGGACAAAAGTGACCAAACGCCGCTTTCAGTACTTGGCATATGTTGGTTATAAAAAGTCGTAATTTCAAACTGCGAATACGTGCAGAGAGCCAGAATTTGGCTCCAAAATATGGCTCAGGCCTCGAAATGGGAACGTTTGGGATATTTTGAAAACTGCAGGGGGGGTTTTGGGACAATTGTGACCAAACGCCACTTTCAGTACTTGGCATATGTTGGGTATAAAAAAGTCGTAATTTCACACTGCGAATACGTACAGAGAGCCAGAATTTGGCTCCAAAATATGGCTCAGGCCTCGAAATTGGGATATTTGGGATATTTCGAAAACTGCAGGTGAGTTTGTGCAAAATGTGACTCACTGCCGCTTTCAGTACTTGGCATATGTTGGGTATAAAAAGTCATAATTTCAAACTGCGAATACATCCAGAGAGCCAGAATTTGACTCCAAAATATGGCTCAGGCCTCGAAATTGGTTTGTTTGGGATATTTTGAAAACTGCAGGGGGGTTTGGGACAAATGTGACCAAACGCCGCTTTCAGTACTTGGCATATGTTGGGTATGAAATGTCGTAATTTCAAACTGCGAATACGTGCAGAGAGCCAGAATTTGGCTCCAAAATATGGCTCAGGCCTCGAAATTGGGAAGTTTGGGATATTTTGAAAACTGCAGGGAATTTTGGGACAAATGTAACCAAATGCCGCTTTCAGTAATTCGCATATGTTGGGAATAAAAAAGTCGTAATTTCAAACAGCGAATACATGCAGAGAACCAAAATTTGGCTTCAAAATATGTCTCAGGCCTCGATTTTGGGATGTTTGGGATATTTTGAAAACTGCAAGGAAGTTTGTGCAAAATGTGACTCACTTCCGCTTTCAGTACTTTGCATATGTTTGGTATAAAAAGTCGTAATATCAAACTGCGAATACGTGCAGCAAGCCAGAATTAGGCTTCAAAATATGGCTCAGGCCTCGAAATTGGGATATTTGGGATATTTTGTAAACTGCAGGGAGGTATGGGACAAAAGTGACCAAACGCCGCTTTCAGTACTTGGCATATGTTGGTTATAAAAAGTCGTAATTTCAAACTGCGAATACGTGCAGAGAGCCAGAATTTGGCTCCAAAATATGGCTCAGGCCTCGAAATGGGAACGTTTGGGATATTTTGAAAACTGCAGGGGGGGTTTTGGGACAATTGTGACCAAACGCCACTTTCAGTACTTGGCATATGTTGGGTATAAAAAAGTCGTAATTTCACACTGCGAATACGTACAGAGAGCCAGAATTTGGCTCCAAAATATGGCTCAGGCCTCGAAATTGGGATATTTGGGATATTTCGAAAACTGCAGGTGAGTTTGTGCAAAATGTGACTCACTGCCGCTTTCAGTACTTGGCATATGTTGGGTATAAAAAGTCATAATTTCAAACTGCGAATACATCCAGAGAGCCAGAATTTGACTCCAAAATATGGCTCAGGCCTCGAAATTGGTTTGTTTGGGATATTTTGAAAACTGCAGGGGGGTTTGGGACAAATGTGACCAAACGCCGCTTTCAGTACTTGGCATATGTTGGGTATGAAATGTCGTAATTTCAAACTGCGAATACGTGCGGAGAGCCAGAATTTGGCTCCAAAATATGGCTCAGGCCTTGAAATTGGGATGTTTGGGATATTTTGAAAAATGCAGGGGAGTTTGTGCAAAATGTGACTCACTGCCGCTTTCAGTACTTGGCATATGTTGGGTATAAAAAGTCGTAATATCAAACTGCGAATACTTGCAGAGAGCCAGAATTTGGCTCCAAAATATGGCTCAGGCCTCGAAATTAGGATGTTTGGGATATTTTGTAAACTGCAGGGAGGTTTGGGACAAATGTGACCAAACGCCGCTTTCAGTACTTGGCATATGTTGGGTATAAAAATTCGTAATTTCAAACTGCGAATATGTGCAGAGAGCCAAAATTTAGCTCCAAAACATGGCTCAGGCCTCGAAATTTTGATATTTGGGATATTTTGAAAATTGCAGGGGAGTTTGTGCAAAATGTTACTCTCTGCCGCTTTCAGTACTTGGCATATGTTGGGTATAAAAAGTCGTAATTTCAAACTGCGAATACGTGCAGAGAGCCAAAATTTGGCTCCAAAATATGTCTCAGGCCTCGAAATTGGAATGTTTAAGATATTTTAAAAACTGCAGGGGGGTTTGGGACAAATGTGACCAAACGCCACTTTCAGTACTTGGCATATGTTGGGTATGAAAAGTCGTAATTTCAAACTGCGAATACGTGCAGAGAGCCAGAATTTGGCTCCAAAATATGGCTCAGGCCTCGAAATTGGGATGTTTGGGATATTTTGAAAACTGCAGGGAGGTTTCGGACAAATGTAACCAAATGCCGCTTTCAGTAATTCGCATATGTTGGGAATAAAAAAGTCGTAATTTCAAACAGCGAATACATGCAGAGAACCAAAATTTGGCTTCGAAATATGTCTCAGGCCTCGATTTTGGGATGTTTGGGATATTTTGAAAACTGCAAGGAAGTTTGTGCAAAATGTGACTCACTTCCGCTTTCAGTACTTTGCATAAGTTTGGTATAAAAAGTCGTAATATCAAACTGCGAATACGTGCAGCAAGCCAGAATTAGGCTTCAAAATATGGCTCAGGCCTCGAAATTGGGATATTTGGGATATTTTGTAAACTGCAGGGAGGTATGGGACAAAAGTGACCAAACGCCGCTTTCAGTACTTGGCATATGTTGGTTATAAAAAGTCGTAATTTCAAACTGCGAATACGTGCAGAGAGCCAGAATTTGGCTCCAAAATATGGCTCAGGCCTCGAAATGGGAATGTTTGGGATATTTTGAAAACTGCAGGGGGGGTTTGGGACAATTGTGACCAAACGCCACTTTCAGTACTGGGCATATGTTGGGTATAAAAAAGTCGTAATTTCACACTGCGAATACGTACAGAGAGCCAGAATTTGGCTCCAAAATATGGCTCAGGCCTCGAAATTGGGATATTTGGGATATTTCGAAAACTGCAGGTGAGTTTGTGCAAAATGTTACTCTCTGCCGCTTTCAGTACTTGGCATATGTTGGGTATAAAAAGTCGTAATTTCAAACTGCGAATACGTGCAGAGAGCCAAAATTTGGCTCCAAAATATGTCTCAGGCCTCGAAATTGGAATGTTTAAGATATTTTAAAAACTGCAGGGGGGTTTTGGACAAATGTGACCAAACGCCACTTTCAGTACTTGGCATATGTTGGGTATGAAAAGTCGTAATTTCAAACTGCGAATACGTGCAGAGAGCCAGAATTTGGCTCCAAAATATGGCTCAGGCCTCGAAATTGGGATGTTTGGGATATTTTGAAAACTGCAGGGAATTTTGGGACAAATGTAACCAAATGCCGCTTTCAGTAATTCGCATATGTTGGGAATAAAAAATTCGTAATTTCAAACAGCGAATACATGCAGAGAACCAAAATTTGGCTTCAAAATATGTCTCAGGCCTCGATTTCGGGATGTTTGGGATATTTTGAAAACTGCAAGGAAGTTTGTGCAAAATGTGACTCACTTCCGCTTTCAGTACTTTGCATATGTTTGGTATAAAAAGTCGTAATATCAAACTGCGAATACGTGCATTAAGCCAGAATTAGGCTTCAAAATATGGCTCAGGCCTCGAAATTGGGATATTTGGGATATTTTGTAAACTGCAGGGAGGTATGGGACAAAAGTGACCAAACGCCGCTTTCAGTACTTGGCATATGTTGGTTATAAAAAGTCATAATTTCAAACTGCGAATACGTGCAGAGAGCCAGAATTTGGCTCCAAAATATGGCTCAGGCCTCGAAATGGGAATGTTTGGGATATTTTGAAAACTGCAGGGGGGTTTTGGGACAATTGTGACCAAACGCCACTTTCAGTACTTGGCATATGTTGGGTATAAAAAAGTCGTAATTTCACACTGCGAATACGTACGGAGAGCCAGTATTTGGCTCCAAAATATGGCTCAGGCCTCGAAATTGGGATATTTGGGATATTTCGAAAACTGCAGGTGAGTTTGTGCAAAATGTGACTCACTGCCGCTTTCAGTACTTGGCATATGTTGGGTATAAAAAGTCATAATTTCAAACTGCGAATACATCCAGAGAGCCAGAATTTGACTCCAAAATATGGCTCAGGCCTCGAAATTGGTTTGTTTGGGATATTTTGAAAACTGCAGGGGGGTTTGGGACAAATGTGACCAAACGCCGCTTTCAGTACTTGGCATATGTTGGGTATGAAAAGTCGTAATTTCAAACTGCGAATACGTGCAGAGAGCCAGAATTTGGCTCCAAAATATGGCTCAGGCCTTGAAATTGGGATGTTTGGGATATTTTGAAAACTGCAAGGGAGTTTGTGCAAAATGTGATTCACTGCCGCTTTCAGTACTTGGCATATGTTGGGTATAAAAAAAGTCGTAATTTCACACTGCGAATACGTACAGAGAGCCAGAATTTGGCTCCAAAATATGGCTCAGGCCTCGAAATTGGGATATTTGGGATATTTCGAAAACTGCAGGGGAGTTTGTGCAAAATGTGACTCACTGCCGCTTTCAGTACTTGGCATATGTTGGGTATAAAAAGTCGTAATTTCAAACTGCGAATACGTGCAGAGAGCCAGAATTTGGCTCCAAAACATGGCTCAGGCCTCGAAATTTTGATATTTGGGATATTTTGAAAATTGCAGGGGAGTTTGTGCAAAATGTGACTCTCTGCCGCTTTCAGTACTTGGCATATGTTGGGTATAAAAATTCGTTATTTCAAACTGCGAATACGTGCAGAGAGCCAGAATTTGGCTCCAAAATATGGCTCAGGCCTCGAAATTGGGATGTTTGGGATATTTTGAAAACTGCAGTGGAGTTTGTTCAAAATGTGACTCACTGCCGCTTTCAGTACTTGGCATATGTTGTGTATAAAAAGTCGTAAAATCAAACAGCGAATACGTGCAGAGAGCCTGAATTTGGCTCCAAAATATGGCTCAGGCCTCGATATTGAGATGTTTCTGATATTTTGAAAACTGCAAAGAGGTTTGGACAAATGTCACCAAACGCCGCTTTCAGTACTTCGCATATGTTGGGTATAAAAAAGTCATAATTTCAAACTGCGTATACGTGCAGAGAGCCAGAATTTTGCTCCAAAATATGGCTCAGGCCTCGAAATTGGGATGTTTGGGATATTTTGAAAACTGCAGGGGAGTTTGTGCAAAATGTGACTCACTGCCGCTTTCAGTACTAGGCATATGTTGGGTATAAAAAATCATAATATCAAACTGCGAATACGTGCAGAGAGCCAGAATTTGGCTCCAATATATGGCTCAGGCCTCGAAATTGGGTATGTTTGGGATATTTTCAAAACTGCAGTGAGGTTTGGGACAAATGTGACCAAACGCCGCTTTCAGTACTTCGCGTATGTTGGGTATAAAAAGTCGTAATTTCAAACTGCGAATACGTGCACAGAGCCTGAATTTGGCTCAGGCCTCGAAATTGGGATGTTTGTGATATTTTGAAAACTGCAGGGGTGTTTGATACAAACAGGACCAAACGCCGCTTTCAGTACTTGGCATATGTTCCGTATAAAAAGTCATAATTTCAAACTGCGAATACGTGCAGAGAGCTAGAATTTGGCTCTAAAATATGACTCAGGCCTCGAAATTGGGAAGTTTGGGATATTTTGAAAATTGCAGGGGAGTTTGGGACAAATATGACCAAATGCTGCTTTCAGTACTTTGCATATGTTTTGTATAAAAAGTCGTAATTTCAAACTTCTAATACGTGCAGAGAGCCTGAATTTTGGTTCCAAAATATGGCTCAGGCCTCGAAATTGGGATGTTTGGGATATTTTGAAAACTGCAGGGAGGTTTGGGACAAATGTAACCAAATGCCGCTTTCAGTAATTCGCATATGTTGGGAATAAAAAAGTCGTAATTTCAAACAGCGAATACATGCAGAGAGCTAAAATTTGGCTTCAAAATATGTCTCAGGCCTCGAAATTGGGATGTTTGGGATATTTTGAAAACTGCAGGGAAGTTTGTGCAAAATGTGACTCACTGCCGCTTTCAGAACTTGGCATATGTTGGGTACAAAAAGTCGTAATTTCAAACTGCGAATAGGTGCAGAGAGCCAGAATTTGGCTCCAAAATATGGCTCATGCCTCGAAATTAGGATGTTTGGGATATTTTGAAAATTGCAGGGGGGATTGGGACAAATGTGACCAAATGCCGCTTTCAGTACTTGGCATATGTTGGGTATAAAAAAGTCGTAATTTCACACTGCGAATACGTACAGAGAGCCAGAATTTGGCTCCAAAATATGGCTCAGGCCTCGAAATTGGGATATTTGGGATATTTCGAAAACTGCAGGGGAGTTTGTGCAAAATGTGACTCACTGCCGCTTTCAGTACTTGGCATATGTTGGGTATAAAAAGTCGTAATTTCAAACTGCGAATACATCCAGAGAGCCAGAATTTGACTTCAAAATATGGCTCAGGCCTCAAAATTGGTTTGTTTGGGATATTTTGAAAACTGCAGGGGGGTTTGGGACAAATGTGACCAAACGCCGTTTACAGTACTTGGCATATGTTGGGTATGAAAAGTCGTAATTTCAAACTGCGAATACGAGCAGAGAGCCTGAATTTGGCTCCAAAATATGGCTCAGGCCTTGAAATTGGGATGTTTGGGATATTTTGAAAACTGCAGGGGAGTTTGTCCAAAATGTGACTCACTGCCGCTTTCAGTACTTGGCATATGTTGGGTATAAAAAGTCGTAATATCAAACTGAGAATACTTGCAGAAAGCCAGAATTTGGCTACAAAATATGGCTCACGCCTCGAAATTGGGATGTTTGGGATATTTTGTGAACTGCAGGGAGGTTTGGGACAAATGTGACCAAACGCCGCTTTCAGTACTTGGCATATGTTGGGTATAAAAATTCGTAATTTCAAACTGCGAATATGTGCAGAGAGCCAAAATTTAGCTCCAAAACATGGCTCAGGCCTCTAAATTTTGATATTTGGGATATTTTGAAAATTGCAGGGGAGTTTGTGCAAAATGTGACTCTCTGCCGCTTTCAGTACTTGGCATATGTTGGGTATAAAAAGTCGTAATTTCAAACTGCGAATACGTGCAGAGAGCCAAAATTTGGCTCCAAAATATGTCTCAGGCCTCGAAATTGGAATGTTTAAGATATTTTGAAAACTGCAGGGGGGTTTGGGACAAATGTGACCAAACGCCGCTTTCAGTACTTGGCATATGTTGGGTATGAAAAGTCGTAATTTCAAACTGCGAATACATGCAGAGAGCCAGAATTTGGCTCCAAAATATGGCTCAGGCCTCGAAATTGGGATGTTTGGGATATTTTGAAAACTGCAGTGGAGTTTGTTCAAAATGTGACTCACTGCCGCTTTCAGTACTTGGCATATGTTGTGTATAAAAAGTCGTAATATCAAACAGCGAATACGTGCAGAGAGCCTGAATTTGGCTCCAAAATATGGCTCAGGCCTCGATATTGAGATGTTTCTGATATTTTGAAAACTGCAAAGAGGTTTGGACAAATGTGACCAAACTCCGCTTTAAGTACTTCGCATATGTTGGGTATAAAAAATCATAATATCAAACTGCGAATACGTGCAGAGAGCCAGAATTTGGCTCCAATATATGGCTCAGGCCTCGAAATTGGGATGTTTGAGATATTTTCAAAACTGCAGTGAGGTTTGGGACAAATGTGACCAAACGCCGCTTTCAGTACTTCGCATATGTTGAGTATAAAAAGTCGTATTTTCAAACTGCGAATACGTGCAGAGAGCCTGAATTTGGCTCAGGCCTCGAAATTGGGATGTTTGTGATATTTTGAAAACTGCAGGGGTGTTTGATACAAATAGGACCAAATGCCGCTTTCAGTACTTGGCATATGTTCCGTATAAAAAGTCATAATTTCAAACTGCGAATACGTACAGAGAGCTAGAATTTGGCTCTAAAATATGACTCAGGCCTCGAAATTGGGAAGTTTGGGATATTTTGAAAATTGCAGGGGAGTTTGGGACAAATATGACCAAACGCCGCTTTCAGTACTTTGCATATGTAGGGTATAAAAAGTCGTAATTTCAAACTTCTAATACATGCAGAGAGCCTCAATTTTGGTTCCAAAATATGGCTTAGGCCTCGAAATTGGGATGTTTGGGATATTTTGAAAACTGCAGGGAGGTTTGGGACAAATGTTACCAAATGCTGCTTTCAGTAATTCGCATATGTTGGGAATAAAAAAATCGTAATTTCAAACAGCAAATACATGCAGAGAGCCAAAATTTGGCTTCAAAATATGTCTCAGGCCTCGAAATTGGGATGTTTGGGATATTTTGAAAACTGCAAGGAAGTTTGTGCAAAATGTGACTCACTTCCGCTTTCAGTACTTTGCATATGTTTGGCATAAAAAGTCGTAATATCAAACTGCAAATACGTGCAGCAAGCCAGAATTTGGCTTCAAAATATGGCTCAGGCCTCGAGATTGGGATGTTTGGGATAATTTGTAAACTGCAGGGAGGAATGGGACAAAAGTGACCAAACGCCGCTTTCAGTACTTGGCATATGTTGGGTATAAAAAGTCGTAATTTCAAACTGCGAATACGTGCAGAGAGCCAGAATTTGGCTCCAAAATATGGCTCAGGCCTTGAAATTGGAATGTTTGGGATATTTTAAAAATTGCAGGGGGGGGTTTGGGACAAATGTGACCAAACGCCACTTTCTGTACTTAGCATATGTTGGGTATGAAAAGTCGTAATTTCAAATTGCGAATACGTGCAGAGAGCCAGAATTTGACTCCAAAATATGGCTCCGGCCTCAAAATTGGGATGTTTGGGATATTTTGAAAACTGCAGGGGAGTTTGTGCAAAATGTGACTCACTGCCGCTTTCAGTACTTGGCATATGTTGGGTACAAAAAGTCGTAATTTCAAACTGCGAATAGGTGCAGAGAGCCAGAATTTGGCTCCAAAATATGGCTCATGCCTCGAAATTAGGATGTTTGGGATATTTTGAAAATTGCAGGGGGGATTGGGACAAATGTGACCAAACGCCGCTTTCAGTACTTGGCATATGTTGGGTATAAAAAAGTCGTAATTTCACACTCCGAATACGTGCAGAGAGCCAGAATTTGGCTCCAAAATATGGCTCAGGCCTCGAAATTGGGATATTTGGGATATTTCGAAAACTGCAGGGGAGTTTGTGCAAAATGTGACTCACTGCCGCTTTCAGTGCTTGGCATATGTTGGGTATAAAAAGTCGTAATTTCAAACTGCGAATACGTCCAGAGAGCCAGAATTTGACTCCAAAATATGGTTCAGGCCTCGAAATTGGTTTGTTTGGGATATTTTGAAAACTGCAGGGGGGTTTGGGACAAATGTGACCAAACGCCGTTTACAGTACTTGGCATATGTTGGGTATGAAAAGTCGTAATTTCAAACTGCGAATACGTGCAGAGAGCCTGAATTTGGCTCTAAAATATGGCTTAGGCCTCGAAATTGGGATGTTTGGGATATTTTGAAAACTGCAGGGAGGTTTGGGACAAATGTGACCAAACGCCGCTTTCAGTACTTGGCATATGTTGGGTATGAAAAGTCGTAATTTCAAACTGCGAATACGTGCAGAGAGCCAGAATTTGGCTCCAAAAAATGGCTCAGGCCTTGAAATTGGGATGTTTGGGATATTTTGAAAACTGCAGGGGAGTTTGTGCAAAATGTGACTCACTGCCGCTTTCAGTACTTGGCATATGTTAAGTATAAAAAGTCGTAATATCAAACTGCGAATAATTGCAGAGAGCCAGAATTTGGCTCCAAAATATGGCTCAGGCCTCGAAATTGGGATGTTTGGGATATTTTGAAAACTGCAGGTGAGTTTGTGCAAAATGTGACTCACTGCCGCTTTCAGTACTAGGCATATGTTGGGTATAAAAAATCATAATATAAAACTGCGAATACGTGCAGAGAGCAAGAATTTGGCTCCAATATATGGTTCAGGCCTCGAAATTGGGATGTTTGGAATATTTTCAAAACTGCAGTGAGGTTTGGGACAAATGTGACCAAACGCCGCTTTCAGTACTTCGCATATTTTGGGTATAAAAAGTCGTAATTTCAAACTGCGAATACGTGCAGAGAGCCTGAATTTGGCTCAGGCCTCGAAATTGGGATGTTTGTGATATTTTGAAAACTGCAGGGGTGTTTGATACAAATAGGACCAAACGCCGCTTTCAGTACTTGGCATATGTTGGGTATGAAAAGTCGTAATTTCAAACTGCGAATACGTGCAGAGAGCCAGAATTTGGCTCCAAAATATGGCTCAGGCCTCGAAATTGGGATGTTTGGCATATTTTGAAAACTGCAGGGAGGTTTGGGACAAATGTGACCAAACGCCGCTTTCAGTACTTGGCATATGTTGGGTATAAAAAAGTCGTAATTTCACACTCCGAATACGTGCAGAGAGCCAGAATTTGGCTCCAAAATATGGCTCAGGCCTCGAAATTGGGATGTTTGGCATATTTTGAAAACTGCAGGGAGGTTTGGGACAAATGTGACCAAACGCCGCTTTCAGTACTTGGCATATGTTGGGTATAAAAAAGTCGTAATTTCACACTCCGAATACGTGCAGAGAGCCAGAATTTGGCTCCAAAATATGGCTCAGGCCTCGAAATTGGGATATTTGGGATATTTCGAAAACTGCAGGGGAGTTTGTGCAAAATGTGACTCACTGCCGCTTTCAGTACTTGGCATATGTTTGGTATAAAAAGTCGTAATTTCAAACTGCGAATACATCCAGAGAGCCAGAATTTGACTCCAAAATATGGCTCAGGCCTCGAAATTGGTTTGTTTGGGATATTTTGAAAACTGCAGGGGGGTTTGGGACAAATGTGACCAAACGCCGTTTACAGTACTTGGCATATGTTGGGTATGAAAAGTCGTAATTTCAAACTGCGAATACGTGCAGAGAGCCTGAATTTGGCTCTAAAATATGGCTTAGGCCTCGAAATTGGGATGTTTGGGATATTTTGAAAACTGCAGGGAGGTTTGGGACAAATGTGACCAAACGCCGCTTTCAGTACTTGGCATATGTTGGGTATGAAAAGTCGTAATTTCAAACTGCGAATACGTGCAGAGAGCCAGAATTTGGCTCCAAAAAATGGCTCAGGCCTTGAAATTGGGATGTTTGGGATATTTTGAAAACTGCAGGGGAGTTTGTGCAAAATGTGACTCACTGCCGCTTTCAGTACTTGGCATATGTTGGGTATAAAAAGTCGTAATATCAAACTGCGAATAATTGCAGAGAGCCAGAATTTGGCTCCAAAATATGGCTCAGGCCTCGAAATTGGGATGTTTGGGATATTTTGTAAACTGCAGGGAGGTTTGGGACAAATGTGACCAAACGCCGCTTTCAGTACTTGGCATATGTTGGGTATAAAAATTCGTAATTTCAAACTGCGAATATGTGCAGAGAGCCAAAATTTAGCTCCAAAACATGGCTCAGGCCTCGAAATTTTGATATTTGGGATATTTTGAAAATTGCAGGGGAGTTTGTGCAAAATGTGACTCTCTGCCGCTTTCAGTACTTGGCATATGTTGGGTATAAAAAGTCGTAATTTCAAACTGCGAATACGTGCCGAGGGCCAAAATTTGGCTCCAAAATATGGCTCAGGCCTCGAAATTGGATTGTTTAAGATATTTTAAAAACTGCAGGGGGGTTTGGGACAAATGTGACCAAACGCCGCTTTCAGTACTTGGCATATGTTGGGTATGAAAAGTCGTAATTTCAAACTGCGAATACGTGCAGAGAGCCAGAATTTGGCTCCAAAATATGGCTCAGGCCTCGAAATTGGGATGTTTGGGATATTTTGAAAACTGCAGGGAGGTTTGGACAAATGTGACCAAACGCCGCTTTCAGTACTTCGCATATGTTGGGTTTAAAAAAGTCATAATTTCAAACTGCGAATACATGCAGAGAGCCAGAATTTGGCTCCAAAATATGGCTCAGGCCTCGAAATTGGGATGTTTGGGATATTTTGAAAACTGCAGGTGAGTTTGTGCAAAATGTGACTCACTGCCGCTTTCAGTACTAGGCATATGTTGGGTATAAAAAATCAAAATATAAAACTGCGAATACGTGCAGAGAGCAAGAATTTGGCTCCAATATATGGTTCAGGCCTCGAAATTGGGATGTTTGGAATATTTTCAAAACTGCAGTGAGGTTTGGGACAAATGTGACCAAACGCCGCTTTCAGTACTTCGCATATTTTGGGTATAAAAAGTCGTAATTTCAAACTGCGAATACGTGCAGAGAGCCTGAATTTGGCTCAGGCCTCGAAATTGGGATGTTTGTGATATTTTGAAAACTGCAGGGGTGTTTGATACAAATAGGACCAAACGCCGCTTTCAGTACTTGGCATATGTTGGGTATGAAAAGTCGTAATTTCAAACTGCGAATACGTGCAGAGAGCCAGAATTTGGCTCCAAAATATGGCTCAGGCCTCGAAATTGGGATGTTTGGCATATTTTGAAAACTGCAGGGAGGTTTGGGACAAATGTAACCAAATGCCGCTTTCAGTAATTCGCATATGTTGGGAATAAAAAAGTCGTAATTTCACACTGCGAATACGTACAGAGAGACAGAATTTGGCTCCAAAATATGGCTCAGGCCTCGAAATTGGGATATTTGGGATATTTCGAAAACTGCAGGGGAGTTTGTGCAAAATGTGACTCACTGCCGCTTTCAGTACTTGGCATATGTTGGGTATAAAAAGTCGTAATTTCAAACTGCGAATACATCCAGAGAGCCAGAATTTGACTCCAAAATATGGCTCAGGCCTCGAAATTGGTTTGTTTGGGATATTTTGAAACTGCAAGGGGGTTTGGGACAAATGTGACCAAACGCCGTTTACAG
Source organism: Procambarus clarkii (assembly GCF_040958095.1). NCBI lineage: Eukaryota > Metazoa > Arthropoda > Malacostraca > Decapoda > Cambaridae > Procambarus > Procambarus clarkii. Next base: position 36,904,932 of record NC_091179.1, read on the forward strand.
TACTTGGCATATGTTGGGTATGAAAAGTCGTAATTTCAAACTGCGAATACGTGCAGAGAGCCTGAATTTGGCTCTAAAATATGGCTTAGGCCTCGAAATTGGGATGTTTGGGATATTTTGAAAACTGCAGGGAGGTTTGGGACAAATGTGACCAAACGCCGCTTTCAGTACTTGGCATATGTTGGGTATGAAAAGTCGTAATTTCAAACTGCGAATACGTGCAGAGAGCCAGAATTTGGCTCCAAAATATGGCTCAGGCCTTGAAATTGGGATGTTTGGGATATTTTGAAAACTGCAGGGGAGTTTGTGCAAAATGTGACTCACTGCCGCTTTCAGTACTTGTCATATGTTGGGTATAAAAAGTCGTAATATCAAACTGCGAATAATTGCAGAGAGCCAGAATTTGGCTCCAAAATATGGCTCAGGCCTCGAAATTGGGATGTTTGGGATATTTTGTAAACTGCAGGGAGGTTTGGGACAAATGTGACCAAACGCCGCTTTCAGTACTTGGCATATGTTGGGTATAAAAATTCGTAATTTCAAACTGCGAATATGTGCAGAGAGCCAAAATTTAGCTCCAAAACATGGCTCAGGCCTCGAAATTTTGATATTTGGGATATTTTGAAAATTGCAGGGGAGTTTGTGCAAAATGTGACTCTCTGCCGCTTTCAGTACTTGGCATATGTTGGGTATAAAAAGTCGTAATTTCAAACTGCGAATACGTGCAGAGAGCCAGAATTTGGCTCCAAAATATGGCTCAGGCCTCGAAATTGGGATGTTTGGGATATTTTGAAAACTGCAGGTGAGTTTGTGCAAAATGTGACTCACTGCCGCTTTCAGTACTAGGCATATGTTGGGTATAAAAAATCATAATATCAAACTGCGAATACGTGCAGAGAGCAAGAATTTGGCTCCAATATATGGTTCAGGCCTCGAAATTGGGATGTTTGGAATATTTTCAAAACTGCAGTGAGGTTTGGGACAAATGTGACCAAACGCCGCTTTCAGTACTTCGCATATTTTGGGTATAAAAAGTCGTAATTTCAAACTGCGAATACGTGCAGAGAGCCTGAATTTGGCTCAGGCCTCGAAATTGGGATGTTTGTGATATTTTGAAAATTGCAGGGTGGTTTGATACAAATAGGACCAAACGCCGCTTTCAGTACTTGGCATATGTTGGGTATGAAAAGTCGTAATTTCAAACTGCGAATACGTGCAGAGAGCCAGAATTTGGCTCCAAAATATGGCTCAGGCCTCGAAATTGGGATGTTTGGCATATTTTGAAAACTGCAGGGAGGTTTGGGACAAATGTAACCAAATGCCGCTTTCAGTAATTCGCATATGTTGGGAATAAAAAAGTCGTAATTTCACACTGCGAATACGTACAGAGAGACAGAATTTGGCTCCAAAATATGGCTCAGGCCTCGAAATTGGGATATTTGGGATATTTCGAAAACTGCAGGGGAGTTTGTGCAAAATGTGACTCACTGCCGCTTTCAGTACTTGGCATATGTTGGGTATAAAAAGTCGTAATTTCAAACTGCGAATACGTGCAGAGAGCCAGAATTTGGCTCCAAAATATGGCTCAGGCATCGAAATTGGTTTGTTTGGGATATTTTGAAAACTGCAGGGGGGTTTGGGACAAATGTGACCAAACGCCGTTTACAGTACTTGGCATATGTTGGGTATGAAAAGTCGTAATTTCAAACTGCGAATACGAGCAGAGAGCCTGAATTTGGCTCCAAAATATGGCTTAGGCCTCGAAATTGGGATGTTTGGGATATTTTGACAACTGCAGGGAGGTTTTGGGACAAATGTGACCAAACGCCGCTTTCAGTACTTGGCATATGTTGGGTATGAAAATTCGTAATTTCAAACTGCGAATATGTGCAGAGAGCCAAAATTTGGCTCCAAAATATGTCTCAGGCCTCGAAATTGGAATGTTTAAGATATTTTGAAAACTGCAGGGGGGTTTGGGACAAATGTGACCAAACGCCGCTTTCAGTACTTGGCATATGTTGGGTATGAAAAGTCGTAATTTCAAACTGCGAATACGTGCAGAGAGCCAGAATTTGGCTTCAAAATATGGCTCAGGCCTCGAAATTGGGATGTTTGGGATATTTTGAAAACTGCAGTGGAGTTTGTTCAAAATGTGACTCACTGCCGCTTTCAGTACTTGGCATATGTTGTGTATAAAAAGTCGTAATATCAAACAGCGAATACGTGCAGAGAGCCTGAATTTGGCTCCAAAATATGGCTCAGGCCTCGATATTGAGATGTTTCTGATATTTTGAAAACTGCAGGGAGGTTTGGACAAATGTGACCAAACGCCGCTTTCAGTACTTCGCATATGTAGGGTATAAAAAAGTCATAATTTCAAACTGCGAATACGTGCAGAGAGCCAGAATTTGGCTCCAAAATATGGCTCAGGCCTCGAAATTGGGATGTTTGGGATATTTTGAAAACTGCAGGGGAGTTTGTGCAAAATGTGACTCACTGCAGCTTTCAGTACTAGGCATATGTTGGGTATAAAAAATCATAATATCAAACTGCGAATACGTGCAGAGAGCCAGAATTTGGCTCCAATATATAGCTCAGGCCTCGAAATTGGGTATGTTTGGGATATTTTCAAAACTGCAGTGAGGTTTGGGACAAATGTGACCAAAACGCCGCTTTCAGTACTTCGCATATGTTGGGTATAAAAAGTCGTAATTTCAAACTGCGAATACGTGCAGAGAGCCTGAATTTGGCTCAGGCCTCGAAATTGGGATGTTTGTGATATTTTGAAAACTGCAGGGGTGTTTGATACAAACAGGACCAAAACGCCGCTTTCAGTACTTGGCATATTGTTCCGTATAAAAAGTCATAATTTCAAACTGCGAATACGTGCAGAGAGCTAGAATTTGGCTCTAAAATATGACTCAGGCCTCGAAATTGGGAAGTTTAGGATATTTTGAAAATTGCAGGGAGTTTGGGACAAATATGACCAAATGCTGCTTTCAGTACTTTGCATATGTTTTGTATAAAAAGTCGTAATTTCAAACTTCTAATACGTGCAGAGAGCCTGAATTTTGGTTCCAAAATATGGCTCAGGCCTCGAAATTGGGATGTTTGGGATATTTTGAAAACTGCAGGGAGGTTTGGGACAAATGTAACCAAATGCCGCTTTCAGTAATTCACATATGTTTGGGAATAAAAAAGTCGTAATTTCAAACAGCGAATACATGCAGAGAGCCAAAATTTGGCTTCAAAATATGTCTCAGGCCTCGAAATTGGGTGTTTGGGATATTTTGAAAACTGCAGGGAAGTTTGTGCAAAATGTGACTCACTTCCGCTTGCAGTACTTGGCATATGTTTCGTATAAAAAGTCGTAATATCAAACTGCGAATACGTGCAGCAAGCCAGAATTTGCTTCAAAATATGGCTCAGGCCTCGAAATTGGGATGTTTGGGATATTTTGTAAACTGCAGGGAGGTATGGGACAAAAGTGACCAAACGCCACTTTCAGTACTTGGCATATGTTGGGTATAAAAAGTCGTAATTTCAAACTGCGAATACGTGCAGAGAGCCAGAATTTGGCTCCAAAATATGGCTCCGGCCTCAAAATTGGGATGTTTGGGATATTTTGAAAACTGCAGGGGAGTTTGTGCAAAATGTGACTCACTGCCGCTTTCAGAACTTGGCATATGTTGGGTACAAAAAGTCGTAATTTCAAACTGCGAATAGGTGCAGAGAGCCAGAATTTGGCTCCAAAATATGGCTCATGCCTCGAAATTAGGATGTTTGGGATATTTTGAAAATTGCAGGGGGGATTGGGACAAATGTGACCAAACGCCGCTTTCAGTACTTGGCATATGTTGGGTATAAAAAAGTCGTAATTTCACACTGCGAATACATCCAGAGAGCCAGAATTTGACTCCAAAATATGGCTCAGGCCTCGAAATTGGGATATTTGGGATATTTTGAAAACTGCAGGGGGGTTTGGGACAAATGTGACCAAACGCCGTTTACAGTACTTGGCATATGTTGGGTATGAAAAGTCGTAATTTCAAACTGCGAATACGAGCAGAGAGCCTGAATTTGGCTCCAAAATATGGCTTAGGCCTCGAAATTGGGATGTTTGGGATATTTTGAAAACTGCAGGGAGGTTTGGGACAAATGTGACCAAACACCGCTTTCAGTACTTGGCATATGTTGGGTATGAAAAGTCGTAATTTCAAACTGCGATACGTGCAGAGAGCCAGAATTTGGCTCCAAAATATGGCTCAGGCCTTGAAATTGGGATGTTTGGGATATTTTGAAACTGCAGGGGAGTTTGTGCAAAATGTGACTCACTGCCGCTTTCCAGGTACTTGGCATATGTTGGGTATAAAAAGTTGTAATATCAACTGCGAATACTTGCAGAGAAGCCAGAATTTGGCTACAAAATATGGCTCAGGCCTCGAATTGGGATGTTTGGGAAATTTTGTAAACTGCAGGGAGGTTTGGGACAAATGTGACCAAACGCCGCTATCAGTACTTGGCATATGTTGGGTATAAAAATTCGTAATTTCAAACTGCGAATATGTGCAGAAGAGCCAAAATTTAGCTCCAAAACATGGCTCAGGCCTCGAAATTTTGATATTTGGGATATTTTGAAATTGGCAGGGGAGTTTGTGCAAAATGTGACTCTCTGCCGCTTTCAGTACTTGGCATATGTTGGGTATAAAAAGTCGTAATTTCAAACTGCGAATACGTGCAGAGAGCAAAATTTGGCTCCAAAATATGTCTCAGGCCTCGAAATTGGAATGTTTAAGATATTTTGAAAACTGCAGGGGGGTTTGGGACAAATGTGACCAAACGCCGCTTTTCAGTACTTGGCATATGTTGAGGTATGAAAAGTCGTAATTTCAAACTGCGAATACGTGCAGAGAGCCAGAATTGGCTCCAAAATATGGCTCAGCCTCGAAATTGGGATGTTTGGGATATTTTGAAAACTGCAGTGGAGTTTTGTTCAAAATGTGACTCACTGCCGCTTTCAGTACTTGGCATATGTTGTGTATAAAAATTCGTAATATCAAACAGCGAATACGTGCAGAGAGCCTGAATTTGGCTCCAAAATATGGCTCAGGCCTTGATATTGAGATGTTTTCTGATATTTTGAAAACTGCAGGGAGGTTTGGACAAATGTGACCAAACGCCGCTTTCAGTACTTCGCATATGTTTGGGTAAAAAAAAAGTCATAATTTCAAACTGCGAATACGTGCAGAGAGCCCGAATTTGGCTCAAAAATATGGCTCAGGCCTCGAAATTGGGATGTTTGGGATATTTTGAAACTGCAGGGGAGTTTGTGCAAAATGTGACTCACTGCCGCTTTCAGTACTAGGCATATGTTGGGTATAAAAAATCATAATATCAAACTGCGAATACGGTGCAGAGAGCCAGAATTTGGCTCCAAGTATATAGCTCAGGCCTCGAAATTGGGTATGTTTGGGATATTTTCAAAACTGCAGTGAGGTTTGGGACAAATGTGACCAAACGCCGCTTTCAGTACTTCGCATATGTTGGGTATAAAAGTCGTAATTTCAAACTGCGAATACGTGCAGAGAGCCTGAATTTGGGCTCAGGCCTCGAAATTGGGATGTTTGTGATATTTTGAAAACTGCAGGGGTGTTTGATACAAACAGGACCAAACGCCGCTTTCAGTACTTGGCATATGTTCCGTATAAAAAGTCATAATTTCAAACTGCGAATACGTGCAGAGAGCTAGAATTTGGCTCTAAAATATGACTCAGGCCTCGAAATTGGGAAGTTTGGGATATTTTGAAAATTGCAGGGGAGTTTGGGACAATTATGACCAAATGCTGTTTTCAGTACTTTGCATATGTTTTGTATAAAAAGTCGTAATTTCAAACTTCTAAAACGTGCAGAGAGCCTGAATTTTGGTTCCAAAATATGGCTCAGGCCTCGAAATTGAGATGTTTGGGATATTTTGAAAACTGCAGGGAGGTTTGGGACAAATGTAACCAAATGCCGCTTTCAGTAATTCGCATATGTTGGGAATAAAAAAGTCGTAATTTCAAACAGCGAATACATGCAGAGAGCCAAAATTTGGCTTCAAAATATGTCTCAGGCCTCGAAATTGGGGATGTTTGGGATATTTTGAAACTGCAGGGAAGTTTGTGCAAAATGTGACTCACTTCCGCTTGCAAGTACTTGGCATATGTTTTGGTATAAAAAGTCGTAATATCAAAATTGCGAATACGTGCAGCAAGCCAGAATTGGCCTTCAAAATATGGCTCAGGCCTCGAAATTGGGATGTTTGGGATATTTTGTAAACTGCAGGGAGGTATGGGACAAAAGTGACCAAACGCCACTTTCAGTACTTGGCATATGTTGGGTATAAAAAGTCGTAATTTCAAACTGCGAATACGTGCAGAGAGCCAGAATTTGGCTCCAAAATATGGCTCAGGCCTCGAAATTGGAATGTTTTGGGATATTTTGAAAACTGCAGGGGGGGTTTGCGACAAATGTGACCAAACGCCACTTTCCGTACTTAGCATATGTTTGGGTATGAAAAGTCGTAATTTCAAATTGCGAATACGTGCAGAGATCCAGAATTTGGCTCCAAAATATTGGCTCCGGCCTCAAAAATTGGGATGTTTGGGATATTTTGAAAACTGCAGGGGAGTTTGTGCAAAATGTGACTCACTGCCGCTTTCAGAACTTGGCATATGTTGGGTACAAAAAGTCGTAATTTCAAAACTGCGAATAGGTGCAGAGAGCCAGAATTTGGCTCCAAAATATGGCTCATGCCTCGAAATTAGGATGTTTGGGACATTTTGAAAATTGCAGGGGGGATTGGGACAAATGTGACCAAACGCCGCTTTCAGTACTTGCATATGTTGGGTATAAAAAAGTCGTAATTTCACACTGCGAATACATCCAGAGAGCCAGAATTTGACTCCAAAATATGGCTCAGGCCTCGAAATTGGGATATTTGGGATATTTTGAAAACTGCAGGGGGGTTTGGGACAAATGTGACCAAACGCCGTTTACACGTACTTGGCATATGTTGGGTATGACAAGTCCGTAATTTCAAACTGCGAATACGAGCAGAGAGCCTGAATTTGGCTCCAAAATATGGCTTAGGCCTCGAAATTGGGATGTTTGGGGATATTTTGAAAACTGCAGGGAGGTTTGGGACAAATGTGACCAAATGCCGCTTTCAGTACTTGGCTATGTTGTGTATAAAAAAGTCGTAATATCAAACAGCGAATACGTGCAGAGAGCCTGAATTTGGCTCCAAAATATGGCTCAGGCCTCGATATTGAGATGTTTCTGATATTTTGAAAACTGCAAAGAGGTTTGGACAAATGTGACCAAACGCCGCTTTCAGTACTTCGCATATGTTGGGTATAAAAAAGTCATAATTTCAAACTGCGAATACGTGCAGAGAGCCAGAATTTGGCTCCAAAATATGGCTCAGGCCTCGAAATTGGGATGTTTGGGATATATTGAAAACTGCAGGGGAGTTTGTGCAAAATGTGACTCACTGCCGCTTTCAGTACTAGGCATATGTTGGGTATAAAAAATCATAATATCAAACTGCGAATACGTGCAGAGAGCCAGAATTTGGCTCCAATATATGGCTCAGGCCTCGAAATTGGGATGTTTGAGATATTTTCAAAACTGCAGTGAGGTTTGGGACAAATGTGACCAAACGCCGCTTTCAGTACTTCGCATATGTTGAGTATAAAAAGTCGTAATTTCAAACTGCGAATACGTGCAGAGAGCCTGAATTTGGCTCAGGCCTCGAAATTGGGATGTTTGTGATATTTTGAAAACTGCAGGGGTGTTTGATACAAATAGGACCAAACGCCGCTTTCAGTACTCGGCATATGTTCCGTATAAAAAGTCATAATTTCAAACTGGGAATACGTGCAGAGAGCTAGAATTTGGCTCTAAAATATGACTCAGGCCTCGAAATTGGGAAGTTTGGGATATTTTGAAAATTGCAGGGGAGTTTGGGACAAATATGACCAAACGCCGCTTTCAGTACTTTGCATATGTTGGGTATAAAAAGTCGTAATTTCAAACTTCTAATACGTGCAGTGAGCCTGAATTTTGGTTCCAAAATATGGCTTAGGCCTCGAAATTGGGATGTTTGGGATATTTTGAAAACTGCAGGGAGGTTTGGGACAAATGTTACCAAATGCCGCTTTCAGTAATTCACATATGTTGGGAATAAAAAGTCGTAATTTCAAACAGCAAATACATGCAGAGAGCCAAAATTTGGCTTCAAAATATGTCTCAGGCCTCGAAATTGGGATGTTTGGGATATTTTTAAAACTGCAAGGAAGTTTGTGCAAAATGTAACTCACTTCCGCTTTCAGTACTTTGCATATGTTTGGCATAAAAAGTCGTAATATCAAACTGCGAATACGTGCAGCAAGCCAGAATTTGGCTTCAAAATATGGCTCAGGCCTCGAAATTGGGATGTTTGGGATATTTTGTAAACTGCAGGGAGGTATGGGACAAAAGTGACCAAACGCCGCTTTCAGTACTTGGCATATGTTGGGTATAAAAAGTCATAATTTCAAACTGCGAATACGTGCAGAGAGCCAGAAATTGGCTCCAAAATATGGCTCAGGCCTCAAAATTGGAATGTTTGGGATATTTTAAAAACTGCAGGGGGGGTTTGGGACAAATGTGACCAAACGCCACTTTCCGTACTTAGCATATGTTGGGTATGAAAAGTCGTTATTTCAAATTGCGAATACGTGCAGAGAGCCAGAATTTGGCTCCAAAATATGGCTCCGGCCTCAAAATTGGGATGTTTGGGATATTTTGAAAACTGCAGGGGAGTTTGTGCAAAATGTGACTCACTACCGCTTTCAGTACTTGGCATATGTTGGGTACAAAAGGTCGTAATTTCAAACTGCGAATAGGTGCAGAGAGAAAGAATTTGGCTCCAAAATATGGCTCATGCCTGGAAATTAGGATGTTTGGGATATTTTGAAAATTGCAGGGGGGATTGGGACAAATGTGACCAAACGCCGCTTTCAGTACTTGGCATATGTTGGGTATAAAAAACTCGTAATTTCACACTCCGAATACGTGCAGAGAGCCAGAATTTGGCTCCAAAATATGGCTCAGGTCTCGAAATTGGGATATTTGGGATATTTCGAAAACTGCAGGGGAGTTTGTGCAAAATGTGACTCACTGCCGCTTTCAGTACTTGGCATATGTTGGGTATAAAAAGTCGTAATTTCACACTGCGAATACGTCCAGAGAGCCAGAATTTGACTCCAAAATATGGCTCAGGCCTCGAAATTAGTTTGTTTGGGATATTTTGAAAACTGCAGGGGGGTTTGGGACAAATGTGACCAAACGCCGTTTACAGTACTTGGCATATGTTGGGTATGAAAAGTCGTAATTTCAAACTGCGAATACGTGCAGAGAGCCTGAATTTGGCTCCAAAATATGGCTTAAGCCTCGAAATTGGGATGTTTGGGATATTTTGAAAACTGCAGGGAGGTTTGGGACAAATGTGACCAAACGCCGCTTTCAGTACTTGGCATATGTTGGGCATGAAATGTCGTAATTTCAAACTGCGAATACGTGCTGAGAGCCAGAATTTGGCTCCAAAATATGGCTCAGGCCTTGAAATTGGGATGTTTGGGATATTTTGAAAACTGCAGGGGAGTTTGTGCAAAATGTGACTCACATGCCGCTTTCAGTACTTGGCATATGTTGGGTATAAAAAGTCGTAATATCAAACTGCGAATACTTGCAGAGAGCCAGAATTTGGCTCCAAAATATGGCTCAGGCCTCGAAATTAGGATGTTTGGGATATTTTGTAAACTGCAGGGAGGTTTGGGACAAATGTGACCAAACGCCGCTTTCAGTACTTGGCATATGTTGGGTATAAAAATTCGTAATTTCAAACTGCGAATATGTGCAGAGAGCCAAAATTTAGCTCCAAAACATGGCTCAGGCCTCGAAATTTTGATATTTGGGATATTTTGAAAATTGCAGGGGAGTTTGTGCAAAATGTTACTCTCTGCCGCTTTCAGTACTTGGCATATGTTGGGTATAAAAAGTCGTAATTTCAAACTGCGAATACGTGCAGAGAGCCAAAATTTGGCTCCAAAATATGTCTCAGGCCTCGAAATTGGAATGTTTAAGATATTTTAAAAACTGCAGGGGGGTTTGGGACAAATGTGACCAAACGCCACTTTCAGTACTTGGCATATGTTGGGTATGAAAAGTCGTAATTTCAAACTGCGAATACGTGCAGAGAGCCAGAATTTGGCTCCAAAATATGGCTCAGGCCTCGAAATTGGGATGTTTGGGATATTTTGAAAACTGCAGGGAGGTTTGGGACAAATGTAACCAAATGCCGCTTTCAGTAATTCGCATATGTTGGGAATAAAAAAGTCGTAATTTCAAACAGCGAATACATGCAGAGAACCAAAATTTGGCTTCGAAATATGTCTCAGGCCTCGATTTTGGGATGTTTGGGATATTTTGAAAACTGCAAGGAAGTTTGTGCAAAATGTGACTCACTTCCGCTTTCAGTACTTTGCATAAGTTTGGTATAAAAAGTCGTAATATCAAACTGCGAATACGTGCAGCAAGCCAGAATTAGGCTTCAAAATATGGCTCAGGCCTCGAAATTGGGATATTTGGGATATTTTGTAAACTGCAGGGAGGTATGGGACAAAAGTGACCAAACGCCGCTTTCAGTACTTGGCATATGTTGGTTATAAAAAGTCGTAATTTCAAACTGCGAATACGTGCAGAGAGCCAGAATTTGGCTACAAAATATGGCTCAGGCCTCGAAATGGGAATGTTTGGGATATTTTGAAAACTGCAGGGGGGGGTTTGGGACAATTGTGACCAAACGCCACTTTCAGTACTGGGCATATGTTGGGTATAAAAAAGTCGTAATTTCACACTGCGAATACGTACAGAGAGCCAGAATTTGGCTCCAAAATATGGCTCAGGCCTCGAAATTGGGATATTTGGGATATTTCGAAAACTGCAGGTGAGTTTGTGCAAAATGTGACTCACTGCTGCTTTCAGTACTTGGCATATGTTGGGTATAAAAAGTCGTAATTTCAAACTGCGAATACATCCAGAGAGCCAGAATTTGACTCGAAAATATGGCTCAGGCCTCGAAATTGGTTTGTTTGGGATATTTTGAAAACTGCAGGGGGGTTTGGGACAAATGTGACCAAACGCCGCTTTCAGTACTTGGCATATGTTGGGTATGAAAAGTCGTAATTTCAAACTGCGAATACGTGCAGAGAGCCAGAATTTGGCTCCAAAATATGGCTCAGGCCTTGAAATTGGGATGTTTGGGATATTTTGAAAACTGCAGGGGAGTTTGTGCAAAATGTGATTCACTGCCGCTTTCAGTACTTGGCATATGTTGGGTAAAAAAGTCGTAATTTCACACTGCGAATACGTCCAGAGAGCCAGAATTTGACTCCAAAATATGGCTCAGGCCTCGAAATTGGTTTGTTTGGGATATTTTGAAAACTGCAGGGGGGTTTGGGACAAATGTGACCAAACGCCGTTTACAGTACTTGGCATATGTTGGGTATGAAAAGTCGTAATTTCAAACTGCGAATACGTGCAGAGTGCCTGAATTTGGCTCCAAAATATGGCTTAGGCCTCGAAATTGGGATGTTTGGGATTTTGAAAACTGCAGGGAGGTTTGGGACAAATGTGACCAAACGCCGCTTTCAGTACTTGGCATATGTTGGGTATGAAATGTCGTAATTTCAAACTGCGAATACGTGCGGAGAGCCAGAATTTGGCTCCAAAATATGGCTCAGGCCTTGAAATTGGGATGTTTGGGATATTTTGAAAACTGCAGGGGAGTTTGTGCAAAATGTGACTCACTGCCGCTTTCAGTACTTGGCATATGTTGGGTATAAAAAGTCGTAATATCAAACTGCGAATACTTGCAGAGAGCCAGAATTTGACTCCAAAATATGGCTCAGGCCTCGAAATTAGGATGTTTGGGATATTTTGTAAACTGCAGGGAGGTTTGGGACAAATGTGACCAAACGCCGCTTTCAGTACTTGGCATATGTTGGGTATAAAAATTCGTAATTTCAAACTGCGAATATGTGCAGAGAGCCAAAATTTAGCTCCAAAACATGGCTCAGGCCTCGAAATTTTGATATTTGGGATATTTTGAAAATTGCAGGGGAGTTTGTGCAAATGTTACTCTCTGCCGCTTTCAGTACTTGGCATATGTTGGGTATAAAAAGTCGTAATTTCAAACTGCGAATACGTGCAGAGAGCCAAAATTTGGCTCCAAAATATGTCTCAGGCCTCGAAATTGGAATGTTTAAGATATTTTAAAAACTGCAGGGGGGTTTGGGACAAATGTGACCAAACGCCACTTTCAGTACTTGGCATATGTTGGGTATGAAAAGTCGTAATTTCAAACTGCGAATACGTGCAGAGAGCCAGAATTTGGCTCCAAAATATGGCTCAGGCCTCGAAATTGGGAAGTTTGGGATATTTTGAAAACTGCAGGGAATTTTGGGACAAATGTAACCAAATGCCGCTTTCAGTAATTCGCATATATTGGGAATAAAAAAGTCGTAATTTCAAACAGCGAATACATGCAGAGAACCAAAATTTGGCTTCAAAATATGTCTCAGGCCTCGATTTTGGGATGTTTGGGATATTTTGAAAACTGCAAGGAAGTTTGTGCAAAATGTGACTCACTTCCGCTTTCAGTACTTTGCATATTTGGTATAAAAAGTCGTAATATCAAACTGCGAATACGTGCAGCAAGCCAGAATTAGGCTTCAAAATATGGCTCAGGCCTCGAAATTGGGATATTTGGGATATTTTGTAAACTGCAGGGAGGTATGGGACAAAAGTGACCAAACGCCGCTTTCAGTACTTGGCATATGTTGGTTATAAAAAGTCGTAATTTCAAACTGCGAATACGTGCAGAGAGCCAGAATTTGGCTCCAAAATATGGCTCAGGCCTCGAAATGGGAACGTTTGGGATATTTTGAAAACTGCAGGGGGGTTTTGGGACAATTGTGACCAAACGCCACTTTCAGTACTTGGCATATGTTGGGTATAAAAAAGTCGTAATTTCACACTGCGAATACGTACAGAGAGCCAGAATTTGGCTCCAAAATATGGCTCAGGCCTCGAAATTGGGATATTTGGGATATTTCGAAAACTGCAGGTGAGTTTGTGCAAAATGTGACTCACTGCCGCTTTCAGTACTTGGCATATGTTGGGTATAAAAAGTCATAATTTCAAACTGCGAATACATCCAGAGAGCCAGAATTTGACTCCAAAATATGGCTCAGGCCTCGAAATTGGTTTGTTTGGGATATTTTGAAAACTGCAGGGGGGTTTGGGACAAATGTGACCAAACGCCGCTTTCAGTACTTGGCATATGTTGGGTATGAAATGTCGTAATTTCAAACTGCGAATACGTGCAGAGAGCCAGAATTTGGCTCCAAAATATGGCTCAGGCCTCGAAATTGGGAAGTTTGGGATATTTTGAAAACTGCAGGGAATTTTGGGACAAATGTAACCAAATGCCGCTTTCAGTAATTCGCATATGTTGGGAATAAAAAAGTCGTAATTTCAAACAGCGAATACATGCAGAGAACCAAAATTTGGCTTCAAAATATGTCTCAGGCCTCGATTTTGGGATGTTTGGGATATTTTGAAAACTGCAAGGAAGTTTGTGCAAAATGTGACTCACTTCCGCTTTCAGTACTTTGCATATGTTTGGTATAAAAAGTCGTAATATCAAACTGCGAATACGTGCAGCAAGCCAGAATTAGGCTTCAAAATATGGCTCAGGCCTCGAAATTGGGATATTTGGGATATTTTGTAAACTGCAGGGAGGTATGGGACAAAAGTGACCAAACGCCGCTTTCAGTACTTGGCATATGTTGGTTATAAAAAGTCGTAATTTCAAACTGCGAATACGTGCAGAGAGCCAGAATTTGGCTCCAAAATATGGCTCAGGCCTCGAAATGGGAACGTTTGGGATATTTTGAAAACTGCAGGGGGGTTTTGGGACAATTGTGACCAAACGCCACTTTCAGTACTTGGCATATGTTGGGTATAAAAAAGTCGTAATTTCACACTGCGAATACGTACGGAGAGCCAGTATTTGGCTCCAAAATATGGCTCAGGCCTCGAAATTGGGATATTTGGGATATTTCGAAAACTGCAGGTGAGTTTGTGCAAAATGTGACTCACTGCCGCTTTCAGTACTTGGCATATGTTGGGTATAAAAAGTCATAATTTCAAACTGCGAAAACATCCAGAGAGCCAGAATTTGACTCCAAAATATGTCTCAGGCCTCGATTTTGGGATGTTTGGGATATTTTGAAAACTGCAAGGAAGTTTGTGCAAAATGTGACTCACTTCCGCTTTCAGTACTTTGCATAAGTTTGGTATAAAAAGTCGTAATATCAAACTGCGAATACGTGCAGCAAGCCAGAATTAGGCTTCAAAATATGGCTCAGGCCTCGAAATTGGGATATTTGGGATATTTTGTAAACTGCAGGGAGGTATGGGACAAAAGTGACCAAACGCCGCTTTCAGTACTTGGCATATGTTGGTTATAAAAAGTCGTAATTTCAAACTGCGAATACGTGCAGAGAGCCAGAATTTGGCTCCAAAATATGGCTCAGGCCTCGAAATGGGAATGTTTGGGATATTTTGAAAACTGCAGGGGGGTTTGGGACAATTGTGACCAAACGCCACTTTCAGTACTGGGCATATGTTGGGTATAAAAAAGTCGTAATTTCACACTGCGAATACGTACAGAGAGCCAGAATTTGGCTCCAAAATATGGCTCAGGCCTCGAAATTGGGATATTTGGGATATTTCGAAAACTGCAGGTGAGTTTGTGCAAAATGTTACTCTCTGCCGCTTTCAGTACTTGGCATATGTTGGGTATAAAAAGTCGTAATTTCAAACTGCGAATACGTGCAGAGAGCCAAAATTTGGCTCCAAAATATGTCTCAGGCCTCGAAATTGGAATGTTTAAGATATTTTAAAAACTGCAGGGGGGTTTGGGACAAATGTGACCAAACGCCACTTTCAGTACTTGGCATATGTTGGGTATGAAAAGTCGTAATTTCAAACTGCGAATACGTGCAGAGAGCCAGAATTTGGCTCCAAAATATGGCTCAGGCCTCGAAATTGGGATGTTTGGGATATTTTGAAAACTGCAGGGAATTTTGGGACAAATGTAACCAAATGCCGCTTTCAGTAATTCGCATATGTTGGGAATAAAAAATTCGTAATTTCAAACAGCGAATACATGCAGAGAACCAAAATTTGGCTTCAAAATATGTCTCAGGCCTCGATTTTGGGATGTTTGGGATATTTTGAAAACTGCAAGGAAGTTTGTGCAAAATGTGACTCACTTCCGCTTTCAGTACTTTGCATATGTTTGGTATAAAAAGTCGTAATATCAAACTGCGAATACGTGCAGCAAGCCAGAATTAGGCTTCAAAATATGGCTCAGGCCTCGAAATTGGGATATTTGGGATATTTTGTAAACTGCAGGGAGGTATGGGACAAAAGTGACCAAACGCCGCTTTCAGTACTTGGCATATGTTGGTTATAAAAAGTCATAATTTCAAACTGCGAATACGTGCAGAGAGCCAGAATTTGGCTCCAAAATATGGCTCAGGCCTCGAAATGGGAATGTTTGGGATATTTGAAAACTGCAGGGGGGTTTTGGGACAATTGTGACCAAACGCCACTTTCAGTACTTGGCATATGTTGGGTATAAAAAAGTCGTAATTTCACACTGCGAATACGTACGGAGAGCCAGTATTTGGCTCCAAAATATGGCTCAGGCCTCGAAATTGGGATATTTGGGATATTTCGAAAACTGCAGGTGAGTTTGTGCAAAATGTGACTCACTGCCGCTTTCAGTACTTGGCATATGTTGGGTATAAAAAGTCATAATTTCAAACTGCGAATACATCCAGAGAGCCAGAATTTGACTCCAAAATATGGCTCAGGCCTCGAAATTGGTTTGTTTGGGATATTTTGAAAACTGCAGGGGGGTTTGGGACAAATGTGACCAAACGCCGCTTTCAGTACTTGGCATATGTTGGGTATGAAATGTCGTAATTTCAAACTGCGAATACGTGCGGAGAGCCAGAATTTGGCTCCAAAATATGGCTCAGGCCTTGAAATTGGGATGTTTGGGATATTTTGAAAACTGCAGGGGAGTTTGTGCAAAATGTGACTCACTGCCGCTTTCAGTACTTGGCATATGTTGGGTATAAAAAGTCGTAATATCAAACTGCGAATACTTGCAGAGAGCCAGAATTTGACTCCAAAATATGGCTCAGGCCTCGAAATTAGGATGTTTGGGATATTTTGTAAACTGCAGGGAGGTTTGGGACAAATGTGACCAAACGCCGCTTTCAGTACTTGGCATATGTTGGGTATAAAAATTCGTAATTTCAAACTGCGAATATGTGCAGAGAGCCAAAATTTAGCTCCAAAACATGGCTCAGGCCTCGAAATTTTGATATTTGGGATATTTTGAAAATTGCAGGGGAGTTTGTGCAAAATGTTACTCTCTGCCGCTTTCAGTACTTGGCATATGTTGGGTATAAAAAGTCGTAATTTCAAACTGCGAATACGTGCAGAGAGCCAAAATTTGGCTCAAAATATGTCTCAGGCCTCGAAATTGGAATGTTTAAGATATTTTAAAAACTGCAGGGGGTTTGGGACAAATGTGACCAAACGCCACTTTCAGTACTTGGCATATGTTGGGTATGAAAAGTCGTAATTTCAAACTGCGAATACGTGCAGAGAGCCAGAATTTGGCTCCAAAATATGGCTCAGGCCTCGAAATTGGGAAGTTTGGGATATTTTGAAAACTGCAGGAATTTTGGGACAAATGTAACCAAATGCCGCTTTCAGTAATTCGCATATGTTGGGAATAAAAAAGTCGTAATTTCAAACAGCGAATACATGCAGAGAACCAAAATTTGGCTTCAAAATATGTCTCAGGCCTCGATTTTGGGTTGTTTGGGATATTTGAAAACTGCAAGGAAGTTTGTGCAAAATGTGACTCACTTCCGCTTTCAGTACTTTGCATATGTTTGGTATAAAAAGTCGTAATATCAAACTGCGAATACGTGCAGCAAGCCAGAATTAGGCTTCAAAATATGGCTCAGGCTCGAAATTGGGATATTGGGATATTTTGTAAACTGCAGGGAGGTATGGGACAAAAGTGACCAAACGCCGCTTTCAGTACTTGGCATATGTTGGTTATAAAAAGTCGTAATTTCAAACTGCGAATACGTGCAGAGAGCCAGAATTTGGCTCCAAAATATGGCTCAGGCCTCGAAATGGGAACGTTTGGGATATTTTGAAAACTGCAGGGGGGGTTTTGGGACAATTGTGACCAAACGCCACTTTCAGTACTTGGCATATGTTGGGTAAAAAAGTCGTAATTTCACACTGCGAATACGTACAGAGAGCCAGAATTTGGCTCCAAAATATGGCTCAGGCCTCGAAATTGGGATATTTGGGATATTTCGAAAACTGCAGGTGAGTTTGTGCAAATGTGACTCACTGCCGCTTTCAGTACTTGGCATATGTTGGGTATAAAAAGTCATAATTTCAAACTGCGAATACATCCAGAGAGCCAGAATTTGACTCCAAAATATGGCTCAGGCCTCGAAATTGGTTTGTTTGGGATATTTTGAAAACTGCAGGGGGGTTTGGGACAAATGTGACCAAACGCCGCTTTCAGTACTTGGCATATGTTGGGTATGAAATGTCGTAATTTCAAACTGCGAATACGTGCAGAGAGCCAGAATTTGGCTCCAAAATATGGCTCAGGCCTCGAAATTGGGAAGTTTGGGATATTTTGAAAACTGCAGGGAATTTTGGGACAAATGTAACCAAATGCCGCTTTCAGTAATTCGCATATGTTGGGAATAAAAAAGTCGTAATTTCAAACAGCGAATACATGCAGAGAACCAAAATTTGGCTTCAAAATATGTCTCAGGCCTCGATTTTGGGATGTTTGGGATATTTTGAAAACTGCAAGGAAGTTTGTGCAAAATGTGACTCACTTCCGCTTTCAGTACTTTGCATATGTTTGGTATAAAAAGTCGTAATATCAAACTGCGAATACGTGCAGCAAGCCAGAATTAGGCTTCAAAATATGGCTCAGGCCTCGAAATTGGGATATTTGGGATATTTTGTAAACTGCAGGGAGGTATGGGACAAAAGTGACCAAACGCCGCTTTCAGTACTTGGCATATGTTGGTTATAAAAAGTCGTAATTTCAAACTGCGAATACGTGCAGAGAGCCAGAATTTGGCTCCAAAAATATGGCTCAGGCCTCGAAATGGGAACGTTTGGGATATTTTGAAAACTGCAGGGGGGGTTTTGGGACAATTGTGACCAAACGCCACTTTCAGTACTTGGCATATGTTGGGTATAAAAAAGTCGTAATTTCACACTGCGAATACGTACAGAGAGCCAGAATTTGGCTCCAAAATATGGCTCAGGCCTCGAAATTGGGATATTTGGGATATTTCGAAAACTGCAGGTGAGTTTGTGCAAAATGTGACTCACTGCCGCTTTCAGTACTTGGCATATGTTGGGTATAAAAAGTCATAATTTCAAACTGCGAATACATCCAGAGAGCCAGAATTTGACTCCAAAATATGGCTCAGGCCTCGAAATTGGTTTGTTTGGGATATTTTGAAAACTGCAGGGGGGTTTGGGACAAATGTGACCAAACGCCGCTTTCAGTACTTGGCATATGTTGGGTATGAAATGTCGTAATTTCAAACTGCGAATACGTGCGGAGAGCCAGAATTTGGCTCCAAAATATGGCTCAGGCCTTGAAATTGGGATGTTTGGGATATTTTGAAAAATGCAGGGGAGTTTGTGCAAAATGTGACTCACTGCCGCTTTCAGTACTTGGCATATGTTGGGTATAAAAAGTCGTAATATCAAACTGCGAATACTTGCAGAGAGCCAGAATTTGGCTCCAAAATATGGCTCAGGCCTCGAAATTAGGATGTTTGGGATATTTTGTAACTGCAGGGAGGTTTGGGACAAATGTGACCAAACGCCGCTTTCAGTACTTGGCATATGTTGGGTATAAAAATTCGTAATTTCAAACTGCGAATATGTGCAGAGAGCCAAAATTTAGCTCCAAAACATGGCTCAGGCCTCGAAATTTTGATATTTGGGATATTTTGAAAATTGCAGGGGAGTTTGTGCAAAATGTTACTCTCTGCCGCTTTCAGTACTTGGCATATGTTGGGTATAAAAAGTCGTAATTTCAAACTGCGAATACGTGCAGAGAGCCAAAATTTGGCTCCAAAATATGTCTCAGGCCTCGAAATTGGAATGTTTAAGATATTTTAAAAACTGCAGGGGGGTTTGGGACAAATGTGACCAAACGCCACTTTCAGTACTTGGCATATGTTGGGTATGAAAAGTCGTAATTTCAAACTGCGAATACGTGCAGAGAGCCAGAATTTGGCTCCAAAATATGGCTCAGGCCTCGAAATTGGGATGTTTGGGATATTTGAAAACTGCAGGGAGGTTTCGGACAAATGTAACCAAATGCCGCTTTCAGTAATTCGCATATGTTGGGAATAAAAAGTCGTAATTTCAACAGCGAATACATGCAGAGAACCAAAATTTGGCTTCGAAATATGTCTCAGGCCTCGATTTTGGGATGTTTGGGATATTTTGAAAACTGCAAGGAAGTTTGTGCAAAATGTGACTCACTTCCGCTTTCAGTACTTTGCATAAGTTTGGTATAAAAAGTCGTAATATCAAACTGCGAATACGTGCAGCAAGCCAGAATTAGGCTTCAAAATATGGCTTCAGGCCTCGAAATTGGATATTTGGGATATTTTGTAAACTGCAGGGAGGTATGGGACAAAAGTGACCAAACGCCGCTTTCAGTACTTGGCATATGTTGGTTATAAAAAGTCGTAATTTCAAACTGCGAATACGTGCAGAGAGCCAGAATTTGGCTCCCAAAATATGGCTCAGGCCTCGAAATGGGGAATGTTTGGGATATTTTGAAAACTGCAGGGGGGGTTTGGGACAATTGTGACCAAACGCCACTTTCAGTACTGGGCATATGTTGGGTATAAAAAAGTCGTAATTTCACACTGCGAATACGTACAGAGAGCCAGAATTTGGCTCCAAAATATGGCTCAGGCCTCGAAATTGGGATATTTGGGATATTTCGAAAACTGCAAGGTGAGTTTGTGCAAAATGTTACTCTCTGCCGCTTTCAGTACTTGGCATATGTTGGGTATAAAAAGTCGTAATTTCAAACTGCGAATACGTGCAGAGAGCCAAAATTTGGCTCCAAAATATGTCTCAGGCCTCGAAATTGGAATGTTTAAGATATTTTAAAAACTGCAGGGGGGTTTTGGACAAATGTGACCAAACGCCACTTTCAGTACTTGGCATATGTTGGGTATGAAAAGTCGTAATTTCAAACTGCGAATACGTGCAGAGAGCCAGAATTTGGCTCCAAAATATGGCTCAGGCCTCGAAATTGGGATGTTTGGGATATTTTGAAAACTGCAGGGAATTTTGGGACAAATGTAACCAAATGCCGCTTTCAGTAATTCGCATATGTTGGGAATAAAAAATTCGTAATTTCAAACAGCGAATACATGCAGAGAACCAAAATTTGGCTTCAAAATATGTCTCAGGCCTCGATTTCGGATGTTTGGGATATTTTGAAAACTGCAAGGAAGTTTGTGCAAAATGTGACTCACTTCCGCTTTCAGTACTTTGCATATGTTTGGTATAAAAAGTCGTAATATCAAACTGCGAATACGTGCATTAAGCCAGAATTAGGCTTCAAATATGGCTCAGGCCTCGAAATTGGGATATTTGGGATATTTTGTAAACTGCAGGGAGGTATGGGACAAAAGTGACCAAACGCCGCTTTCAGTACTTGGCATATGTTGGTTATAAAAAGTCATAATTTCAAACTGCGAATACGTGCAGAGAGCCAGAATTTGGCTCCAAAATATGGCTCAGGCCTCGAAATGGGAATGTTGGGATATTTTGAAAACTGCAGGGGGTTTTGGGACAATTGTGACCAAACGCCACTTTCAGTACTTGGCATATGTTGGGTATAAAAAAGTCGTAATTTCACACTGCGAATACGTACGGAGAGCCAGTATTTGGCTCCAAAATATGGCTCAGGCCTCGAAATTGGGATATTTGGGATATTTCGAAAACTGCAGGTGAGTTTGTGCAAAATGTGACTCACTGCCGCTTTCAGTACTTGGCATATGTTGGGTATAAAAAGTCATAATTTCAAACTGCGAATACATCCAGAGAGCCAGAATTTGACTCCAAAATATGGCTCAGGCCTCGAAATTGGTTTGTTTGGGATATTTTGAAAACTGCAGGGGGGTTTGGGACAAATGTGACCAAACGCCGCTTTCAGTACTTGGCATATGTTGGGTATGAAAAGTCGTAATTTCAAACTGCGAATACGTGCAGAGAGCCAGAATTTGGCTCCAAAATATGGCTCAGGCCTTGAAATTGGGATGTTTGGGATATTTTGAAAACTGCAAGGGAGTTTGTGCAAAATGTGATTCACTGCCGCTTTCAGTACTTGGCATATGTTGGGTATAAAAAAGTCGTAATTTCACACTGCGAATACGTACAGAGAGCCAGAATTTGGCTCCAAAATATGGCTCAGGCCTCGAAATTGGGATATTTGGGATATTTCGAAAACTGCAGGGGAGTTTGTGCAAAATGTGACTCACTGCCGCTTTCAGTACTTGGCATATGTTGGGTATAAAAAGTCGTAATTTCAAACTGCGAATACGTGCAGAGAGCCAGAATTTGGCTCCAAAACATGGCTCAGGCCTCGAAATTTTTGATATTTGGGATATTTTGAAAATTGCAGGGGAGTTTGTGCAAAATGTGACTCTCTGCCGCTTTCAGTACTTGGCATATGTTGGGTATAAAAATTCGTTATTTCAAACTGCGAATACGTGCAGAGAGCCAGAATTTGGCTCCAAAATATGGCTCAGGCCTCGAAATTGGGATGTTTGGGATATTTTGAAAACTGCAGTGGAGTTTGTTCAAAATGTGACTCACTGCCGCTTTCAGTACTTGGCATATGTTGTGTATAAAAAGTCGTAAAATCAAACAGCGAATACGTGCAGAGAGCCTGAATTTGGCTCCAAAATATGGCTCAGGCCTCGATATTGAGATGTTTCTGATATTTTGAAAACTGCAAAGAGGTTTGGACAAATGTCACCAAACGCCGCTTTCAGTACTTCGCATATGTTGGGTATAAAAAAGTCATAATTTCAAACTGCGTATACGTGCAGAGAGCCAGAATTTTGCTCCAAAATATGGCTCAGGCCTCGAAATTGGGATGTTTGGGATATTTTGAAAACTGCAGGGGAGTTTGTGCAAAATGTGACTCACTGCCGCTTTCAGTACTAGGCATATGTTGGGTATAAAAAATCATAATATCAAACTGCGAATACGTGCAGAGAGCCAGAATTTGGCTCCAATATATGGCTCAGGCCTCGAAATTGGGTATGTTTGGGATATTTTCAAAACTGCAGTGAGGTTTGGGACAAATGTGACCAAAACGCCGCTTTCAGTACTTCGCGTATGTTGGGTATAAAAAGTCGTAATTTCAAACTGCGAATACGTGCACAGAGCCTGAATTTGGCTCAGGCCTCGAAATTGGGATGTTTGTGATATTTTGAAAACTGCAGGGGTGTTTGATACAAACAGGACCAAACGCCGCTTTCAGTACTTGGCATATGTTCCGTATAAAAAGTCATAATTTCAAACTGCGAATACGTGCAGAGAGCTAGAATTTGGCTCTAAAATATGACTCAGGCCTCGAAATTGGGAAGTTTGGGATATTTTGAAAATTGCAGGGGAGTTTGGGACAAATATGACCAAATGCTGCTTTCAGTACTTTGCATATGTTTTGTATAAAAGTCGTAATTTCAAACTTCTAATACGTGCAGAGAGCCTGAATTTTGGTTCCAAAATATGGCTCAGGCCTCGAAATTGGGATGTTTGGGATATTTTGAAAACTGCAGGGAGGTTTGGGACAAATGTAACCAAATGCCGCTTTCAGTAATTCGCATATGTTGGGAATAAAAAAGTCGTAATTTCAAACAGCGAATACATGCAGAGAGCTAAAATTTGGCTTCAAAATATGTCTCAGGCCTCGAAATTGGGATGTTTGGGATATTTTGAAAACTGCAGGGAAGTTTGTGCAAAATGTGACTCACTGCCGCTTTCAGAACTTGGCATATGTTGGGTACAAAAAGTCGTAATTTCAAACTGCGAATAGGTGCAGAGAGCCAGAATTTGGCTCCAAAATATGGCTCATGCCTCGAAATTAGGATGTTTGGGATATTTTTGAAAATTGCAGGGGGGATTGGGACAAATGTGACCAAATGCCGCTTTCAGTACTTGGCATATGTTGGGTATAAAAAAGTCGTAATTTCACACTGCGAATACGTACAGAGAGCCAGAATTTGGCTCCAAAATATGGCTCAGGCCTCGAAATTGGGATATTTGGGATATTTCGAAAACTGCAGGGGAGTTTGTGCAAAATGTGACTCACTGCCGCTTTCAGTACTTGGCATATGTTGGTATAAAAAGTCGTAATTTCAAACTGCGAATACATCCAGAGAGCCAGAATTTGACTTCAAAATATGGCTCAGGCCTCAAAATTGGTTTGTTTGGGATATTTTGAAAACTGCAGGGGGGTTTGGGACAAATGTGACCAAACGCCGTTTACAGTACTTGGCATATGTTGGGTATGAAAAGTCGTAATTTCAAACTGCGAATACGAGCAGAGAGCCTGAATTTGGCTCCAAAATATGGCTCAGGCCTTGAAATTGGGATGTTTGGGATATTTTGAAAACTGCAGGGGAGTTTGTCCAAAATGTGACTCACTGCCGCTTTCAGTACTTGGCATATGTTGGGTATAAAAAGTCGTAATATCAAACTGAGAATACTTGCAGAAAGCCAGAATTTGGCTACAAAATATGGCTCACGCCTCGAAATTGGGATGTTTGGGATATTTTGTGAACTGCAGGGAGGTTTGGGACAAATGTGACCAAACGCCGCTTTCAGTACTTGGCATATGTTGGGTATAAAAATTCGTAATTTCAAACTGCGAATATGTGCAGAGAGCCAAAATTTAGCTCCAAAACATGGCTCAGGCCTCTAAATTTTGATATTTGGGATATTTTGAAAATTGCAGGGGAGTTTGTGCAAAATGTGACTCTCTGCCGCTTTCAGTACTTGGCATATGTTGGGTATAAAAAGTCGTAATTTCAAACTGCGAATACGTGCAGAGAGCCAAAATTTGGCTCCAAAATATGTCTCAGGCCTCGAAATTGGAATGTTTAAGATATTTTGAAACTGCAGGGGGGTTTGGGACAAATGTGACCAAACGCCGCTTTCAGTACTTGGCATATGTTGGGTATGAAAAGTCGTAATTTCAAACTGCGAATACATGCAGAGAGCCAGAATTTGGCTCCAAAATATGGCTCAGGCCTCGAAATTGGGATGTTTGGGATATTTGGAAAACTGCAGTGGAGTTTGTTCAAAATGTGACTCACTGCCGCTTTCAGTACTTGGCATATGTTGTGTATAAAAAGTCGTAATATCAAACAGCGAATACGTGCAGAGAGCCTGAATTTGGCTCCAAAATATGGCTCAGGCCTCGATATTGAGATGTTTCTGATATTTTGAAAACTGCAAAGAGGTTTGGACAAATGTGACCAAACTCCGCTTTAAGTACTTCGCATATGTTGGGTTATAAAAAATCATAATATCAAACTGCGAATACGTGCAGAGAGCCAGAATTTGGCTCCAATATATGGCTCAGGCCTCGAAATTGGGATGTTTGAGATATTTTCAAAACTGCAGTGAGGTTTGGGACAAATGTGACCAAACGCCGCTTTCAGTACTTCGCATATGTTGAGTATAAAAAGTCGTATTTTCAAACTGCGAATACGTGCAGAGAGCCTGAATTTGGCTCAGGCCTCGAAATTGGGATGTTTGTGATATTTTGAAAACTGCAGGGGTGTTTGATACAAATAGGACCAAATGCCGCTTTCAGTACTTGGCATATGTTCCGTATAAAAAGTCATAATTTCAAACTGCGAATACGTACAGAGAGCTAGAATTTGGCTCTAAAATATGACTCAGGCCTCGAAATTGGGAAGTTTGGGATATTTTGAAAATTGCAGGGGAGTTTGGGACAAATATGACCAAACGCCGCTTTCAGTACTTTGCATATGTAGGGTATAAAAAGTCGTAATTTCAAACTTCTAATACATGCAGAGAGCCTCAATTTTGGTTCCAAAATATGGCTTAGGCCTCGAAATTGGGATGTTTGGGATATTTTGAAAACTGCAGGGAGGTTTGGGACAAATGTTACCAAATGCTGCTTTCAGTAATTCGCATATGTTGGGAATAAAAAAATCGTAATTTCAAACAGCAAATACATGCAGAGAGCCAAAATTTGGCTTCAAAATATGTCTCAGGCCTCGAAATTGGGATGTTTGGGATATTTTGAAAACTGCAAGGAAGTTTGTGCAAAATGTGACTCACTTCCGCTTTCAGTACTTTGCATATGTTTGGCATAAAAAGTCGTAATATCAAACTGCAAATACGTGCAGCAAGCCAGAATTTGGCTTCAAAATATGGCTCAGGCCTCGAGATTGGGATGTTTGGGATAATTTGTAAACTGCAGGGAGGAATGGGACAAAAGTGACCAAACGCCGCTTTCAGTACTTGGCATATGTTGGGTATAAAAAGTCGTAATTTCAAACTGCGAATACGTGCAGAGAGCCAGAATTTGGCTCCAAAATATGGCTCAGGCCTTGAAATTGGAATGTTTGGGATATTTTAAAAATTGCAGGGGGGGGTTTGGGACAAATGTGACCAAACGCCACTTTCTGTACTTAGCATATGTTGGGTATGAAAAGTCGTAATTTCAAATTGCGAATACGTGCAGAGAGCCAGAATTTGACTCCAAAATATGGCTCCGGCCTCAAAATTGGGATGTTTGGGATATTTTGAAAACTGCAGGGGAGTTTGTGCAAAATGTGACTCACTGCCGCTTTCAGTACTTGGCATATGTTGGGTACAAAAAGTCGTAATTTCAAACTGCGAATAGGTGCAGAGAGCCAGAATTTGGCTCCAAAATATGGCTCATGCCTCGAAATTAGGATGTTTGGGATATTTTGAAAATTGCAGGGGGGATTGGGACAAATGTGACCAAACGCCGCTTTCAGTACTTGGCATATGTTGGGTATAAAAAAGTCGTAATTTCACACTCCGAATACGTGCAGAGAGCCAGAATTTGGCTCCAAAATATGGCTCAGGCCTCGAAATTGGGATATTTGGGATATTTCGAAAACTGCAGGGGAGTTTGTGCAAAATGTGACTCACTGCCGCTTTCAGTGCTTGGCATATGTTGGGTATAAAAAGTCGTAATTTCAAACTGCGAATACGTCCAGAGAGCCAGAATTTGACTCCAAAATATGGTTCAGGCCTCGAAATTGGTTTGTTTGGGATATTTTGAAAACTGCAGGGGGGTTTGGGACAAATGTGACCAAACGCCGTTTACAGTACTTGGCATATGTTGGGTATGAAAAGTCGTAATTTCAAACTGCGAATACGTGCAGAGAGCCTGAATTTGGCTCTAAAATATGGCTTAGGCCTCGAAATTGGGATGTTTGGGATATTTTGAAAACTGCAGGGAGGTTTGGGACAAATGTGACCAAACGCCGCTTTCAGTACTTGGCATATGTTGGGTATGAAAAGTCGTAATTTCAAACTGCGAATACGTGCAGAGAGCCAGAATTTGGCTCCAAAAAATGGCTCAGGCCTTGAAATTGGGATGTTTGGGATATTTTGAAAACTGCAGGGGAGTTTGTGCAAAATGTGACTCACTGCCGCTTTCAGTACTTGGCATATGTTAAGTATAAAAAGTCGTAATATCAAACTGCGAATAATTGCAGAGAGCCAGAATTTGGCTCCAAAATATGGCTCAGGCCTCGAAATTGGGATGTTTGGGATATTTTGAAAACTGCAGGTGAGTTTGTGCAAAATGTGACTCACTGCCGCTTTCAGTACTAGGCATATGTTGGGTATAAAAAATCATAATATAAAACTGCGAATACGTGCAGAGAGCAAGAATTTGGCTCCAATATATGGTTCAGGCCTCGAAATTGGGATGTTTGGAATATTTTCAAAACTGCAGTGAGGTTTGGGACAAATGTGACCAAACGCCGCTTTCAGTACTTCGCATATTTTGGGTATAAAAAGTCGTAATTTCAAACTGCGAATACGTGCAGAGAGCCTGAATTTGGCTCAGGCCTCGAAATTGGGATGTTTGTGATATTTTGAAAACTGCAGGGGTGTTTGATACAAATAGGACCAAACGCCGCTTTCAGTACTTGGCATATGTTGGGTATGAAAAGTCGTAATTTCAAACTGCGAATACGTGCAGAGAGCCAGAATTTGGCTCCAAAATATGGCTCAGGCCTCGAAATTGGGATGTTTGGCATATTTTGAAAACTGCAGGGAGGTTTGGGACAAATGTGACCAAACGCCGCTTTCAGTACTTGGCATATGTTGGGTATAAAAAAGTCGTAATTTCACACTCCGAATACGTGCAGAGAGCCAGAATTTGGCTCCAAAATATGGCTCAGGCCTCGAAATTGGGATGTTTGGCATATTTTGAAAACTGCAGGGAGGTTTGGGACAAATGTGACCAAACGCCGCTTTCAGTACTTGGCATATGTTGGGTATAAAAAAGTCGTAATTTCACACTCCGAATACGTGCAGAGAGCCAGAATTTGGCTCCAAAATATGGCTCAGGCCTCGAAATTGGGATATTTGGGATATTTCGAAAACTGCAGGGGAGTTTGTGCAAAATGTGACTCACTGCCGCTTTCAGTACTTGGCATATGTTTGGTATAAAAAGTCGTAATTTCAAACTGCGAATACATCCAGAGAGCCAGAATTTGACTCCAAAATATGGCTCAGGCCTCGAAATTGGTTTGTTTGGGATATTTTGAAAACTGCAGGGGGGTTTGGGACAAATGTGACCAAACGCCGTTTACAGTACTTGGCATATGTTGGGTATGAAAAGTCGTAATTTCAAACTGCGAATACGTGCAGAGAGCCTGAATTTGGCTCTAAAATATGGCTTAGGCCTCGAAATTGGGATGTTTGGGATATTTTGAAAACTGCAGGGAGGTTTGGGACAAATGTGACCAAACGCCGCTTTCAGTACTTGGCATATGTTGGGTATGAAAAGTCGTAATTTCAAACTGCGAATACGTGCAGAGAGCCAGAATTTGGCTCCAAAAAATGGCTCAGGCCTTGAAATTGGGATGTTTGGGATATTTTGAAAACTGCAGGGGAGTTTGTGCAAAATGTGACTCACTGCCGCTTTCAGTACTTGGCATATGTTGGGTATAAAAAGTCGTAATATCAAACTGCGAATAATTGCAGAGAGCCAGAATTTGGCTCCAAAATATGGCTCAGGCCTCGAAATTGGGATGTTTGGGATATTTTGTAAACTGCAGGGAGGTTTGGGACAAATGTGACCAAACGCCGCTTTCAGTACTTGGCATATGTTGGGTATAAAAATTCGTAATTTCAAACTGCGAATATGTGCAGAGAGCCAAAATTTAGCTCCAAAACATGGCTCAGGCCTCGAAATTTTGATATTTGGGATATTTTGAAAATTGCAGGGGAGTTTGTGCAAAATGTGACTCTCTGCCGCTTTCAGTACTTGGCATATGTTGGGTATAAAAAGTCGTAATTTCAAACTGCGAATACGTGCCGAGGGCCAAAATTTGGCTCCAAAATATGGCTCAGGCCTCGAAATTGGATTGTTTAAGATATTTTAAAAACTGCAGGGGGGTTTGGGACAAATGTGACCAAACGCCGCTTTCAGTACTTGGCATATGTTGGGTATGAAAAGTCGTAATTTCAAACTGCGAATACGTGCAGAGAGCCAGAATTTGGCTCCAAAATATGGCTCAGGCCTCGAAATTGGGATGTTTGGGATATTTTGAAAACTGCAGGGAGGTTTGGACAAATGTGACCAAACGCCGCTTTCAGTACTTCGCATATGTTGGGTTTAAAAAAGTCATAATTTCAAACTGCGAATACATGCAGAGAGCCAGAATTTGGCTCCAAAATATGGCTCAGGCCTCGAAATTGGGATGTTTGGGATATTTTGAAAACTGCAGGTGAGTTTGTGCAAAATGTGACTCACTGCCGCTTTCAGTACTAGGCATATGTTGGGTATAAAAAATCAAAATATAAAACTGCGAATACGTGCAGAGAGCAAGAATTTGGCTCCAATATATGGTTCAGGCCTCGAAATTGGGATGTTTGGAATATTTTCAAAACTGCAGTGAGGTTTGGGACAAATGTGACCAAACGCCGCTTTCAGTACTTCGCATATTTTGGGTATAAAAAGTCGTAATTTCAAACTGCGAATACGTGCAGAGAGCCTGAATTTGGCTCAGGCCTCGAAATTGGGATGTTTGTGATATTTTGAAAACTGCAGGGGTGTTTGATACAAATAGGACCAAACGCCGCTTTCAGTACTTGGCATATGTTGGGTATGAAAAGTCGTAATTTCAAACTGCGAATACGTGCAGAGAGCCAGAATTTGGCTCCAAAATATGGCTCAGGCCTCGAAATTGGGATGTTTGGCATATTTTGAAAACTGCAGGGAGGTTTGGGACAAATGTAACCAAATGCCGCTTTCAGTAATTCGCATATGTTGGGAATAAAAAAGTCGTAATTTCACACTGCGAATACGTACAGAGAGACAGAATTTGGCTCCAAAATATGGCTCAGGCCTCGAAATTGGGATATTTGGGATATTTCGAAAACTGCAGGGGAGTTTGTGCAAAATGTGACTCACTGCCGCTTTCAGTACTTGGCATATGTTGGGTATAAAAAGTCGTAATTTCAAACTGCGAATACATCCAGAGAGCCAGAATTTGACTCCAAAATATGGCTCAGGCCTCGAAATTGGTTTGTTTGGGATATTTTGAAAACTGCAAGGGGGTTTGGGACAAATGTGACCAAACGCCGTTTACAGTACTTGGCATATGTTGGGTATGAAAAGTCGTAATTTCAAACTGCGAATACGTGCAGAGAGCCTGAATTTGGCTCTAAAATATGGCTTAGGCCTCGAAATTGGGATGTTTGGGATATTTTGAAAACTGCAGGGAGGTTTGGGACAAATGTGACCAAACGCCGCTTTCAGTACTTGGCATATGTTGGGTATGAAAAGTCGTAATTTCAAACTGCGAATACGTGCAGAGAGCCAGAATTTGGCTCCAAAATATGGCTCAGGCCTTGAAATTGGGATGTTTGGGATATTTTGAAAACTGCAGGGGAGTTTGTGCAAAATGTGACTCACTGCCGCTTTCAGTACTTGTCATATGTTGGGTATAAAAAGTCGTAATATCAAACTGCGAATAATTGCAGAGAGCCAGAATTTGGCTCCAAAATATGGCTCAGGCCTCGAAATTGGGATGTTTGGGATATTTTGTAAACTGCAGGGAGGTTTGGGACAAATGTGACCAAACGCCGCTTTCAGTACTTGGCATATGTTGGGTATAAAAATTCGTAATTTCAAACTGCGAATATGTGCAGAGAGCCAAAATTTAGCTCCAAAACATGGCTCAGGCCTCGAAATTTTGATATTTGGGATATTTTGAAAATTGCAGGGGAGTTTGTGCAAAATGTGACTCTCTGCCGCTTTCAGTACTTGGCATATGTTGGGTATAAAAAGTCGTAATTTCAAACTGCGAATACGTGCAGAGAGCCAGAATTTGGCTCCAAAATATGGCTCAGGCCTCGAAATTGGGATGTTTGGGATATTTTGAAAACTGCAGGTGAGTTTGTGCAAAATGTGACTCACTGCCGCTTTCAGTACTAGGCATATGTTGGGTATAAAAAATCATAATATCAAACTGCGAATACGTGCAGAGAGCAAGAATTTGGCTCCAATATATGGTTCAGGCCTCGAAATTGGGATGTTTGGAATATTTTCAAAACTGCAGTGAGGTTTGGGACAAATGTGACCAAACGCCGCTTTCAGTACTTCGCATATTTTGGGTATAAAAAGTCGTAATTTCAAACTGCGAATACGTGCAGAGAGCCTGAATTTGGCTCAGGCCTCGAAATTGGGATGTTTGTGATATTTTGAAAATTGCAGGGGTGTTTGATACAAATAGGACCAAACGCCGCTTTCAGTACTTGGCATATGTTGGGTATGAAAAGTCGTAATTTCAAACTGCGAATACGTGCAGAGAGCCAGAATTTGGCTCCAAAATATGGCTCAGGCCTCGAAATTGGGATGTTTGGCATATTTTGAAAACTGCAGGGAGGTTTGGGACAAATGTAACCAAATGCCGCTTTCAGTAATTCGCATATGTTGGGAATAAAAAAGTCGTAATTTCACACTGCGAATACGTACAGAGAGACAGAATTTGGCTCCAAAATATGGCTCAGGCCTCGAAATTGGGATATTTGGGATATTTCGAAAACTGCAGGGGAGTTTGTGCAAAATGTGACTCACTGCCGCTTTCAGTACTTGGCATATGTTGGGTATAAAAAGTCGTAATTTCAAACTGCGAATACGTGCAGAGAGCCAGAATTTGGCTCCAAAATATGGCTCAGGCATCGAAATTGGTTTGTTTGGGATATTTTGAAAACTGCAGGGGGGTTTGGGACAAATGTGACCAAACGCCGTTTACAGTACTTGGCATATGTTGGGTATGAAAAGTCGTAATTTCAAACTGCGAATACGAGCAGAGAGCCTGAATTTGGCTCCAAAATATGGCTTAGGCCTCGAAATTGGGATGTTTGGGATATTTTGACAACTGCAGGGAGGTTTGGGACAAATGTGACCAAACGCCGCTTTCAGTACTTGGCATATGTTGGGTATGAAAATTCGTAATTTCAAACTGCGAATATGTGCAGAGAGCCAAAATTTGGCTCCAAAATATGTCTCAGGCCTCGAAATTGGAATGTTTAAGATATTTTGAAAACTGCAGGGGGGTTTGGGACAAATGTGACCAAACGCCGCTTTCAGTACTTGGCATATGTTGGGTATGAAAAGTCGTAATTTCAAACTGCGAATACGTGCAGAGAGCCAGAATTTGGCTTCAAAATATGGCTCAGGCCTCGAAATTGGGATGTTTGGGATATTTTGAAAACTGCAGTGGAGTTTGTTCAAAATGTGACTCACTGCCGCTTTCAGTACTTGGCATATGTTGTGTATAAAAAGTCGTAATATCAAACAGCGAATACGTGCAGAGAGCCTGAATTTGGCTCCAAAATATGGCTCAGGCCTCGATATTGAGATGTTTCTGATATTTTGAAAACTGCAGGGAGGTTTGGACAAATGTGACCAAACGCCGCTTTCAGTACTTCGCATATGTAGGGTATAAAAAAGTCATAATTTCAAACTGCGAATACGTGCAGAGAGCCAGAATTTGGCTCCAAAATATGGCTCAGGCCTCGAAATTGGGATGTTTGGGATATTTTGAAAACTGCAGGGGAGTTTGTGCAAAATGTGACTCACTGCAGCTTTCAGTACTAGGCATATGTTGGGTATAAAAAATCATAATATCAAACTGCGAATACGTGCAGAGAGCCAGAATTTGGCTCCAATATATAGCTCAGGCCTCGAAATTGGGTATGTTTGGGATATTTTCAAAACTGCAGTGAGGTTTGGGACAAATGTGACCAAACGCCGCTTTCAGTACTTCGCATATGTTGGGTATAAAAAGTCGTAATTTCAAACTGCGAATACGTGCAGAGAGCCTGAATTTGGCTCAGGCCTCGAAATTGGGATGTTTGTGATATTTTGAAAACTGCAGGGGTGTTTGATACAAACAGGACCAAACGCCGCTTTCAGTACTTGGCATATGTTCCGTATAAAAAGTCATAATTTCAAACTGCGAATACGTGCAGAGAGCTAGAATTTGGCTCTAAAATATGACTCAGGCCTCGAAATTGGGAAGTTTAGGATATTTTGAAAATTGCAGGGGAGTTTGGGACAAATATGACCAAATGCTGCTTTCAGTACTTTGCATATGTTTTGTATAAAAAGTCGTAATTTCAAACTTCTAATACGTGCAGAGAGCCTGAATTTTGGTTCCAAAATATGGCTCAGGCCTCGAAATTGGGATGTTTGGGATATTTTGAAAACTGCAGGGAGGTTTGGGACAAATGTAACCAAATGCCGCTTTCAGTAATTCACATATGTTGGGAATAAAAAAGTCGTAATTTCAAACAGCGAATACATGCAGAGAGCCAAAATTTGGCTTCAAAATATGTCTCAGGCCTCGAAATTGGGTTGTTTGGGATATTTTGAAAACTGCAGGGAAGTTTGTGCAAAATGTGACTCACTTCCGCTTGCAGTACTTGGCATATGTTTCGTATAAAAAGTCGTAATATCAAACTGCGAATACGTGCAGCAAGCCAGAATTTGGCTTCAAAATATGGCTCAGGCCTCGAAATTGGGATGTTTGGGATATTTTGTAAACTGCAGGGAGGTATGGGACAAAAGTGACCAAACGCCACTTTCAGTACTTGGCATATGTTGGGTATAAAAAGTCGTAATTTCAAACTGCGAATACGTGCAGAGAGCCAGAATTTGGCTCCAAAATATGGCTCCGGCCTCAAAATTGGGATGTTTGGGATATTTTGAAAACTGCAGGGGAGTTTGTGCAAAATGTGACTCACTGCCGCTTTCAGAACTTGGCATATGTTGGGTACAAAAAGTCGTAATTTCAAACTGCGAATAGGTGCAGAGAGCCAGAATTTGGCTCCAAAATATGGCTCATGCCTCGAAATTAGGATGTTTGGGATATTTTGAAAATTGCAGGGGGGATTGGGACAAATGTGACCAAACGCCGCTTTCAGTACTTGGCATATGTTGGGTATAAAAAAGTCGTAATTTCACACTGCGAATACATCCAGAGAGCCAGAATTTGACTCCAAAATATGGCTCAGGCCTCGAAATTGGGATATTTGGGATATTTTGAAAACTGCAGGGGGGTTTGGGACAAATGTGACCAAACGCCGTTTACAGTACTTGGCATATGTTGGGTATGAAAAGTCGTAATTTCAAACTGCGAATACGAGCAGAGAGCCTGAATTTGGCTCCAAAATATGGCTTAGGCCTCGAAATTGGGATGTTTGGGATATTTTGAAAACTGCAGGGAGGTTTGGGACAAATGTGACCAAACACCGCTTTCAGTACTTGGCATATGTTGGGTATGAAAAGTCGTAATTTCAAACTGCGAATACGTGCAGAGAGCCAGAATTTGGCTCCAAAATATGGCTCAGGCCTTGAAATTGGGATGTTTGGGATATTTTGAAAACTGCAGGGGAGTTTGTGCAAAATGTGACTCACTGCCGCTTTCAGTACTTGGCATATGTTGGGTATAAAAAGTTGTAATATCAAACTGCGAATACTTGCAGAGAGCCAGAATTTGGCTACAAAATATGGCTCAGGCCTCGAAATTGGGATGTTTGGGAAATTTTGTAAACTGCAGGGAGGTTTGGGACAAATGTGACCAAACGCCGCTATCAGTACTTGGCATATGTTGGGTATAAAAATTCGTAATTTCAAACTGCGAATATGTGCAGAGAGCCAAAATTTAGCTCCAAAACATGGCTCAGGCCTCGAAATTTTGATATTTGGGATATTTTGAAAATTGCAGGGGAGTTTGTGCAAAATGTGACTCTCTGCCGCTTTCAGTACTTGGCATATGTTGGGTATAAAAAGTCGTAATTTCAAACTGCGAATACGTGCAGAGAGCCAAAATTTGGCTCCAAAATATGTCTCAGGCCTCGAAATTGGAATGTTTAAGATATTTTGAAAACTGCAGGGGGGTTTGGGACAAATGTGACCAAACGCCGCTTTCAGTACTTGGCATATGTTGGGTATGAAAAGTCGTAATTTCAAACTGCGAATACGTGCAGAGAGCCAGAATTTGGCTCCAAAATATGGCTCAGGCCTCGAAATTGGGATGTTTGGGATATTTTGAAAACTGCAGTGGAGTTTGTTCAAAATGTGACTCACTGCCGCTTTCAGTACTTGGCATATGTTGTGTATAAAAAGTCGTAATATCAAACAGCGAATACGTGCAGAGAGCCTGAATTTGGCTCCAAAATATGGCTCAGGCCTTGATATTGAGATGTTTCTGATATTTTGAAAACTGCAGGGAGGTTTGGACAAATGTGACCAAACGCCGCTTTCAGTACTTCGCATATGTTGGGTAAAAAAAAGTCATAATTTCAAACTGCGAATACGTGCAGAGAGCCCGAATTTGGCTCCAAAATATGGCTCAGGCCTCGAAATTGGGATGTTTGGGATATTTTGAAAACTGCAGGGGAGTTTGTGCAAAATGTGACTCACTGCCGCTTTCAGTACTAGGCATATGTTGGGTATAAAAAATCATAATATCAAACTGCGAATACGTGCAGAGAGCCAGAATTTGGCTCCAATATATAGCTCAGGCCTCGAAATTGGGTATGTTTGGGATATTTTCAAAACTGCAGTGAGGTTTGGGACAAATGTGACCAAACGCCGCTTTCAGTACTTCGCATATGTTGGGTATAAAAAGTCGTAATTTCAAACTGCGAATACGTGCAGAGAGCCTGAATTTGGCTCAGGCCTCGAAATTGGGATGTTTGTGATATTTTGAAAACTGCAGGGGTGTTTGATACAAACAGGACCAAACGCCGCTTTCAGTACTTGGCATATGTTCCGTATAAAAAGTCATAATTTCAAACTGCGAATACGTGCAGAGAGCTAGAATTTGGCTCTAAAATATGACTCAGGCCTCGAAATTGGGAAGTTTGGGATATTTTGAAAATTGCAGGGGAGTTTGGG
Organism: Procambarus clarkii; assembly: GCF_040958095.1. NCBI lineage: Eukaryota > Metazoa > Arthropoda > Malacostraca > Decapoda > Cambaridae > Procambarus > Procambarus clarkii. The sequence goes on from NC_091179.1 coordinate 36,940,939, forward strand.
ACAATTATGACCAAATGCTGTTTTCAGTACTTTGCATATGTTTTGTATAAAAAGTCGTAATTTCAAACTTCTAAAACGTGCAGAGAGCCTGAATTTTGGTTCCAAAATATGGCTCAGGCCTCGAAATTGAGATGTTTGGGATATTTTGAAAACTGCAGGGAGGTTTGGGACAAATGTAACCAAATGCCGCTTTCAGTAATTCGCATATGTTGGGAATAAAAAAGTCGTAATTTCAAACAGCGAATACATGCAGAGAGCCAAAATTTGGCTTCAAAATATGTCTCAGGCCTCGAAATTGGGATGTTTGGGATATTTTGAAAACTGCAGGGAAGTTTGTGCAAAATGTGACTCACTTCCGCTTGCAGTACTTGGCATATGTTTGGTATAAAAAGTCGTAATATCAAATTGCGAATACGTGCAGCAAGCCAGAATTTGGCTTCAAAATATGGCTCAGGCCTCGAAATTGGGATGTTTGGGATATTTTGTAAACTGCAGGGAGGTATGGGACAAAAGTGACCAAACGCCACTTTCAGTACTTGGCATATGTTGGGTATAAAAAGTCGTAATTTCAAACTGCGAATACGTGCAGAGAGCCAGAATTTGGCTCCAAAATATGGCTCAGGCCTCGAAATTGGAATGTTTGGGATATTTTGAAAACTGCAGGGGGGGTTTGCGACAAATGTGACCAAACGCCACTTTCCGTACTTAGCATATGTTGGGTATGAAAAGTCGTAATTTCAAATTGCGAATACGTGCAGAGATCCAGAATTTGGCTCCAAAATATGGCTCCGGCCTCAAAATTGGGATGTTTGGGATATTTTGAAAACTGCAGGGGAGTTTGTGCAAAATGTGACTCACTGCCGCTTTCAGAACTTGGCATATGTTGGGTACAAAAAGTCGTAATTTCAAACTGCGAATAGGTGCAGAGAGCCAGAATTTGGCTCCAAAATATGGCTCATGCCTCGAAATTAGGATGTTTGGGACATTTTGAAAATTGCAGGGGGGATTGGGACAAATGTGACCAAACGCCGCTTTCAGTACTTGGCATATGTTGGGTATAAAAAAGTCGTAATTTCACACTGCGAATACATCCAGAGAGCCAGAATTTGACTCCAAAATATGGCTCAGGCCTCGAAATTGGGATATTTGGGATATTTTGAAAACTGCAGGGGGGTTTGGGACAAATGTGACCAAACGCCGTTTACAGTACTTGGCATATGTTGGGTATGAAAAGTCGTAATTTCAAACTGCGAATACGAGCAGAGAGCCTGAATTTGGCTCCAAAATATGGCTTAGGCCTCGAAATTGGGATGTTTGGGATATTTTGAAAACTGCAGGGAGGTTTGGGACAAATGTGACCAAATGCCGCTTTCAGTACTTGGCATATGTTGTGTATAAAAAGTCGTAATATCAAACAGCGAATACGTGCAGAGAGCCTGAATTTGGCTCCAAAATATGGCTCAGGCCTCGATATTGAGATGTTTCTGATATTTTGAAAACTGCAAAGAGGTTTGGACAAATGTGACCAAACGCCGCTTTCAGTACTTCGCATATGTTGGGTATAAAAAAGTCATAATTTCAAACTGCGAATACGTGCAGAGAGCCAGAATTTGGCTCCAAAATATGGCTCAGGCCTCGAAATTGGGATGTTTGGGATATTTTGAAAACTGCAGGGGAGTTTGTGCAAAATGTGACTCACTGCCGCTTTCAGTACTAGGCATATGTTGGGTATAAAAAATCATAATATCAAACTGCGAATACGTACAGAGAGCCAGAATTTGGCTCCAATATATGGCTCAGGCCTCGAAATTGGGATGTTTGAGATATTTTCAAAATTGCAGTGAGGTTTGGGACAAATGTGACCAAACGCCTCTTTCAGTACTTCGCATATGTTGAGTATAAAAAGTCGTAATTTCAAACTGCGAATACGTGCAGAGAGCCTGAATTTGGCTCAGGCCTCGAAATTGGGATGTTTGTGATATTTTGAAAACTGCAGGGGTGTTTGATACAAATAGGACCAAACGCCGCTTTCAGTACTTTGCATATGTTCCGTATAAAAAGTCATAATTTCAAACTGGGAATACGTGCAGAGAGCTAGAATTTGGCTCTAAAATATGACTCAGGCCTCGAAATTGGGAAGTTTGGGATATTTTGAAAATTGCAGGGGAGTTTGGGACAAATATGACCAAACGCCGCTTTCAGTACTTTGCATATGTTGGGTATAAAAAGTCGTAATTTCAAACTTCTAATACGTGCAGAGAGCCTGAATTTTGGTTCCAAAATATGGCTTAGGCCTCGAAATTGGGATGTTTGGGATATTTTGAAAACTGCAGGGAGGTTTGGGACAAATGTTACCAAATGCCGCTTTCAGTAATTCACATATGTTGGGAATAAAAAAGTCGTAATTTCAAACAGCAAATACATGCAGAGAGCCAAAATTTGGCTTCAAAATATGTCTCAGGCCTCGAAATTGGGATGTTTGGGATATTTTTAAAACTGCAAGGAAGTTTGTGCAAAATGTAACTCACTTCCGCTTTCAGTACTTTGCATATGTTTGGCATAAAAAGTCGTAATATCAAACTGCGAATACGTGCAGCAAGCCAGAATTTGGCTTCAAAATATGGCTCAAGCCTCGAAATTGGGATGTTTGGGATATTTTGTAAACTGCAGGGAGGTATGGGACAAAAGTGACCAAACGAAGCTTTCAGTACTTGGCATATGTTGGGTATAAAAAGTCATAATTTCAAACTGCGAATACGTGCAGAGAGCCAGAATTTGGCTCCAAAATATGGCTCAGGCCTCAAAATTGGAATGTTTGGGATATTTTAAAAACTGCAGGGGGGGTTTGGGACAAATGTGACCAAACGCCACTTTCCGTACTTAGCATATGTTGGGTATGAAAAGTCGTAATTTCAAATTGCGAATACGTGCAGAGAGCCAGAATTTGACTCCAAAATATGGCTCCGGCCTCAAAATTGGGATGTTTGGGATATTTTGAAAACTGCAGGGGAGTTTGTGCAAAATGTGACTCACTACCGCTTTCAGTACTTGGCATATGTTGGGTACAAAAAGTCGTAATTTCAAACTGCGAATAGGTGCAGAGAGCCAGAATTTGGCTCCAAAATATGGCTCATGCCTGGAAATTAGGATGTTTGGGATATTTTGAAAATTGCAGGGGGGATTGGGACAAATGTGACCAAACGCCGCTTTCAGTACTTGGCATATGTTGGGTATAAAAAACTCGTAATTTCACACTCCGAATACGTGCAGAGAGCCAGAATTTGGCTCCAAAATATGGCTCAGGCCTCGAAATTGGGATATTTGGGATATTTCGAAAACTGCAGGGGAGTTTGTGCAAAATGTGACTCACTGCCGCTTTCAGTACTTGGCATATGTTGGGTATAAAAAGTCGTAATTTCACACTGCGAATACGTCCAGAGAGCCAGAATTTGACTCCAAAATATGGCTCAGGGCTCGAAATTGGTTTGTTTGGGATATTTTGAAAACTGCAGGGGGGTTTGGGACAAATGTGACCAAACGCCGTTTACAGTACTTGGCATATGTTGGGTATGAAAAGTCGTAATTTCAAACTGCGAATACGTGCAGAGAGCCTGAATTTGGCTCCAAAATATGGCTTAGGCCTCGAAATTGGGATGTTTGGGATATTTTGAAAACTGCAGGGAGGTTTGGGACAAATGTGACCAAATGCCGCTTTCAGTACTTGGCATATGTTGGGTATGAAATTTCGTAATTTCAAACTGCGAATACGTGCGGAGAGCCAGAATTTGGCTCCAAAATATGGCTCAGGCCTTGAAATTGGGATGTTTGGGATATTTTGAAAACTGCAGGGGAGTTTGTGCAAAATGTGACTCACTGCCGCTTTCAGTACTTGGCATATGTTGGGTATAAAAATTCGTAATTTCAAACTGCGAATATGTGCAGAGAGCCAAAATTTAGCTCCAAAACATGGCTCAGGCCTCGAAATTTTGATATTTGGGATATTTTGAAAATTGCAGGGGAGTTTGTGCAAAATGTTACTCTCTGCCGCTTTCAGTACTTGGCATATGTTGGGTATAAAAATTCGTAATTTCAAACTGCGAATACGTGCAGAGAGCCAAAATTTGGCTCCAAAATATGTCTCAGGCCTCGAAATTGGAATGTTTAAGATATTTTAAAAACTGCAGGGGGGTTTGGGACAAATGTGACCAAACGCCACTTTCAGTACTTGGCATATGTTGGGTATGAAAAGTCGTAATTTCAAACTGCGAATACGTGCAGAGAGCCAGAATTTGGCTCCAAAATATGGCTCAGGCCTCTAAATTGGGATGTTTGGGATATTTTGAAAACTGCAGGGAGGTTTGGGACAAATGTAACCAAATGCCGCTTTCAGTAATTCGCATATGTTGGGAATAAAAAAGTCGTAATTTCAAACAGCGAATACATGCAGAGAACCAAAATTTGGCTTCAAAATATGTCTCAGGCCTCGATTTTGGGATGTTTGGGATATTTTGAAAACTGCAAGGAAGTTTGTGCAAAATGTGACTCACTTCCGCTTTCAGTACTTTGCATAAGTTTGTTATAAAAAGTTGTAATATCAAACTGCGAATACGTGCAGCAAGCCATAATTAGGCTTCAAAGTATGGCTCAGGCCTCGAAATTGGGATATTTGGGATATTTTGTAAACTGCAGGGAGGTATGGGACAAAAGTGACCAAACGCCGCTTTCAGTACTTGGCATATGTTGGTTATAAAAAGTCGTAATTTCAAACTGCGATTACGTGCAGAGAGCCAGAATTTGGCTACAAAATATGGCTCAGGCCTCGAAATGGGAATGTTTGGGATATTTTGAAAACTGCAGGGGGGGTTTGGGACAATTGTGACCAAACGCCACTTTCAGTACTTGGCATATGTTGGGTATAAAAAAGTCGTAATTTCACACTGCGAATACGTACAGAGAGCCAGAATTTGGCTCCAAAATATGGCTCAGGCCTCGAAATTGGGATATTTGGGATATTTCGAAAACTGCAGGTGAGTTTGTGCAAAATGTGACTCACTGCCGCTTTCAGTACTTGGCATATGTTGGGTATAAAAAGTCGTAATTTCAAACTGCGAATACATCCAGAGAGCCAGAATTTGACTCCAAAATATGGCTCAGGCCTCGAAATTGGTTTGTTTGGGATATTTTGAAAACTGCAGGGGGGTTTGGGACAAATGTGACCAAACGCCGCTTTCAGTACTTGGCATATGTTGGGTATGAAAATTCGTAATTTCAAACTGCGAATACGTGCAGAGAGCCAGAATTTGGCTCCAAAATATGGCTCAGGCCTTGAAATTGGGATGTTTGGGATATTTTGAAAACTGCAGGGGAGTTTGTGCAAAATGTGATTCACTGCCGCTTTCAGTACTTGGCATATGTTGGGTATAAAAAGTCGTAATTTCACACTGCGAATACGTCCAGAGAGCCAGAATTTGACTCCAAAATATGGCTCAGGGCTCGAAATTGGTTTGTTTGGGATATTTTGAAAACTACAGGGGGGTTTGGGACAAATGTGACCAAACGCCGTTTACAGTACTTGGCATATGTTGGGTATGAAAAGTCGTAATTTCAAACTGCGAATACGTGCAGAGAGCCTGAATTTGGCTCCAAAATATGGCTTAGGCCTCGAAATTGGGATGTTTGGGATATTTTGAAAACTGCAGGGAGGTTTGGGACAAATGTGACCAAATGCCGCTTTCAGTACTTGGCATATGTTGGGTATGAAATTTCGTAATTTCAAACTGCGAATACGTGCGGAGAGCCAGAATTTGGCTCCAAAATATGGCTCAGGCCTTGAAATTGGGATGTTTGGGATATTTTGAAAACTGCAGGGGAGTTTGTGCAAAATGTGACTCACTGCCGCTTTCAGTACTTGGCATATGTTGGGTATAAAAAATCGTAATTTCAAACTGCGAATATGTGCAGAGAGCCAAAATTTAGCTCCAAAACATGGCTCAGGCCTCGAAATTTTGATATTTGGGATATTTTGAAAATTGCAGGGGAGTTTGTGCAAAATGTTACTCTCTGCCGCTTTCAGTACTTGGCATATGTTGGGTATAAAAATTCGTAATTTCAAACTGCGAATACGTGCAGAGAGCCAAAATTTGGCTCCAAAATATGTCTCAGGCCTCGAAATTGGAATGTTTAAGATATTTTAAAAACTGCAGGGGGGTTTGGGACAAATGTGACCAAACGCCACTTTCAGTACTTGGCATATGTTGGGTATGAAAAGTCGTAATTTCAAACTGCGAATACGTGCAGAGAGCCAGAATTTGGCTCCAAAATATGGCTCAGGCCTCTAAATTGGGATGTTTGGGATATTTTGAAAACCGCAGGGAGGTTTGGGACAAATGTAACCAAATGCCGCTTTCAGTAATTCGCATATGTTGGGAATAAAAAAGTCGTAATTTCAAACAGCGAATACATGCAGAGAACCAAAATTTGGCTTCAAAATATGTCTCAGGCCTCGATTTTGGGATGTTTGGGATATTTTGAAAACTGCAAGGAAGTTTGTGCAAAATGTGACTCACTTCCGCTTTCAGTACTTTGCATAAGTTTGTTATAAAAAGTTGTAATATCAAACTGCGAATACGTGCAGCAAGCCATAATTAGGCTTCAAAGTATGGCTCAGGCCTCGAAATTGGGATATTTGGGATATTTTGTAAACTGCAGGGAGGTATGGGACAAAAGTGACCAAACGCCGCTTTCAGTACTTGGCATATGTTGGTTATAAAAAGTCGTAATTTCAAACTGCGATTACGTGCAGAGAGCCAGAATTTGGCTACAAAATATGGCTCAGGCCTCGAAATGGGAATGTTTGGGATATTTTGAAAACTGCAGGGGGGGTTTGGGACAATTGTGACCAAACGCCACTTTCAGTACTTGGCATATGTTGGGTATAAAAAAGTCGTAATTTCACACTGCGAATACGTACAGAGAGCCAGAATTTGGCTCCAAAATATGGCTCAGGCCTCGAAATTGGGATATTTGGGATATTTCGAAAACTGCAGGTGAGTTTGTGCAAAATGTGACTCACTGCCGCTTTCAGTACTTGGCATATGTTGGGTATAAAAAGTCGTAATTTCAAACTGCGAATACATCCAGAGAGCCAGAATTTGACTCCAAAATATGGCTCAGGCCTCGAAATTGGTTTGTTTGGGATATTTTGAAAACTGCAGGGGGGTTTGGGACAAATGTGACCAAACGCCGCTTTCAGTACTTGGCATATGTTGGGTATGAAAATTCGTAATTTCAAACTGCGAATACGTGCAGAGAGCCAGAATTTGGCTCCAAAATATGGCTCAGGCCTTGAAATTGGGATGTTTGGGATATTTTGAAAACTGCAGGGGAGTTTGTGCAAAATGTGATTCACTGCCGCTTTCAGTACTTGGCATATGTTGGGTATAAAAAGTCGTAATTTCACACTGCGAATACGTCCAGAGAGCCAGAATTTGACTCCAAAATATGGCTCAGGCCTCGAAATTGGTTTGTTTGGGATATTTTGAAAACTACAGGGGGGTTTGGGACAAATGTGACCAAACGCCGTTTACAGTACTTGGCATATGTTGGGTATGAAAAGTCGTAATTTCAAACTCCGAATACGTGCAGAGAGCCTGAATTTGGCTCCAAAATATGGCTTAGGCCTCGAAATTGGGATGTTTGGGATATTTTGAAAACTGCAGGGAGGTTTGGGACAAATGTGACCAAACGCCGCTTTCAGTACTTGGCATATGTTGGGTATGAAATGTCGTAATTTCAAACTGCGAATACGTGCGGAGAGCCAGAATTTGGCTCCAAAATATGGCTCAGGCCTCGAAATTAGGATATTTGGGATATTTTGTAAACTGCAGGGAGGTTTGGGACAAATGTGACCAAACGCCGCTTTCAGTACTTGGCATATGTTGGGTATAAAAATTCGTATTTTCAAACTGCGAATATGTGCAGAGAGCCAAAATTTAGCTCCAAAACATGGCTCAGGCCTCGAAATTTTGATATTTGGGATATTTTGAAAATTGCAGGGGAGTTTGTGCAAAATGTTACTCTCTGCCGCTTTCAGTACTTGGCATATGTTGGGTATAAAAAGTCGTAATTTCAAACTGCGAATACGTGCAGAGAGCCAGAATTTGGCTCCAAAATATGTCTCAGGCCTCGAAATTGGAATGTTTAAGATATTTTAAAAACTGCAGGGGGGTTTGGGACAAATGTGACCAAACGCCACTTTCAGTACTTGGCATATGTTGGGTATGAAAAGTCGTAATTTCAAACTGCGAATACGTGCAGAGAGCCAGAATTTGGCTCCAAAATATGGCTCAGGCCTCGAAATTGGGATGTTTGGGATATTTTGAAAACTGCAGGGAGGTTTGGGACAAATGTAACCAAATGCCGCTTTCAGTAATTCGCATATGTTGGGAATAAAAAAGTCGTAATTTCAAACAGCGAATACATGCAGAGAACCAAAATTTGGCTTCAAAATATGTCTCAGGCCTCGATTTTGGGATGTTTGGGATATTTTGAAAACTGCAAGGAAGTTTGTGCAAAATGTGACTCACTTCCGCTTTCAGTACTTTGCATATGTTTGGTATAAAAAGTCGTAATATCAAACTGCGAATACGTGCAGCAAGCCAGAATTAGGCTTCAAAATATGGCTCAGGCCTCGAAATTGGGATATTTGGGATATTTTGTAAACTGCAGGGAGGTATGGGACAAAAGTGACCAAACGCCGCTTTCAGTACTTGGCATATGTTGGTTATAAAAAGTCGTAATTTCAAACTGCGAATACGTGCAGAGAGCCAGAATTTGGCTCCAAAATATGGCTCAGGCCCCGAAATGGGAATGTTTGGGATATTTTGAAAACTGCAGGGGGGTTTTGGGACAATTGTGACCAAACGCCACTTTCAGTACTTGGCATATGTTGGGTATAAAAAAGTCGTAATTTCACACTGCGAATACGTACAGAGAGCCAGAATTTGGCTCCAAAATATGGCTCAGGCCTCGAAATTGGGATATTTGGGATATTTCGAAAACTGCAGGTGAGTTTGTGCAAAATGTGACTCACTGCCGCTTTCAGTACTTGGCATATGTTGGGTATAAAAATTCGTAATTTCAAACTGCGAATATGTGCAGAGAGCCAAAATTTAGCTCCAAAACATGGCTCAGGCCTCGAAATTTTGATATTTGGGATATTTTGAAAATTGCAGGGGAGTTTGTGCAAAATGTTACTCTCTGCCGCTTTCAGTACTTGGCATATGTTGGGTATAAAAATTCGTAATTTCAAACTGCGAATACGTGCAGAGAGCCAAAATTTGGCTCCAAAATATGTCTCAGGCCTCGAAATTGGAATGTTTAAGATATTTTAAAAACTGCAGGGGGGTTTGGGACAAATGTGACCAAACGCCACTTTCAGTACTTGGCATATGTTGGGTATGAAAAGTCGTAATTTCAAACTGCGAATACGTGCAGAGAGCCAGAATTTGGCTCCAAAATATGGCTCAGGCCTCTAAATTGGGATGTTTGGGATATTTTGAAAACCGCAGGGAGGTTTGGGACAAATGTAACCAAATGCCGCTTTCAGTAATTCGCATATGTTGGGAATAAAAAAGTCGTAATTTCAAACAGCGAATACATGCAGAGAACCAAAATTTGGCTTCAAAATATGTCTCAGGCCTCGATTTTGGGATGTTTGGGATATTTTGAAAACTGCAAGGAAGTTTGTGCAAAATGTGACTCACTTCCGCTTTCAGTACTTTGCATAAGTTTGTTATAAAAAGTTGTAATATCAAACTGCGAATACGTGCAGCAAGCCATAATTAGGCTTCAAAGTATGGCTCAGGCCTCGAAATTGGGATATTTGGGATATTTTGTAAACTGCAGGGAGGTATGGGACAAAAGTGACCAAACGCCGCTTTCAGTACTTGGCATATGTTGGTTATAAAAAGTCGTAATTTCAAACTGCGATTACGTGCAGAGAGCCAGAATTTGGCTACAAAATATGGCTCAGGCCTCGAAATGGGAATGTTTGGGATATTTTGAAAACTGCAGGGGGGGTTTGGGACAATTGTGACCAAACGCCACTTTCAGTACTTGGCATATGTTGGGTATAAAAAAGTCGTAATTTCACACTGCGAATACGTACAGAGAGCCAGAATTTGGCTCCAAAATATGGCTCAGGCCTCGAAATTGGGATATTTGGGATATTTCGAAAACTGCAGGTGAGTTTGTGCAAAATGTGACTCACTGCCGCTTTCAGTACTTGGCATATGTTGGGTATAAAAAGTCGTAATTTCAAACTGCGAATACATCCAGAGAGCCAGAATTTGACTCCAAAATATGGCTCAGGCCTCGAAATTGGTTTGTTTGGGATATTTTGAAAACTGCAGGGGGGTTTGGGACAAATGTGACCAAACGCCGCTTTCAGTACTTGGCATATGTTGGGTATGAAAATTCGTAATTTCAAACTGCGAATACGTGCAGAGAGCCAGAATTTGGCTCCAAAATATGGCTCAGGCCTTGAAATTGGGATGTTTGGGATATTTTGAAAACTGCAGGGGAGTTTGTGCAAAATGTGATTCACTGCCGCTTTCAGTACTTGGCATATGTTGGGTATAAAAAGTCGTAATTTCACACTGCGAATACGTCCAGAGAGCCAGAATTTGACTCCAAAATATGGCTCAGGCCTCGAAATTGGTTTGTTTGGGATATTTTGAAAACTACAGGGGGGTTTGGGACAAATGTGACCAAACGCCGTTTACAGTACTTGGCATATGTTGGGTATGAAAAGTCGTAATTTCAAACTCCGAATACGTGCAGAGAGCCTGAATTTGGCTCCAAAATATGGCTTAGGCCTCGAAATTGGGATGTTTGGGATATTTTGAAAACTGCAGGGAGGTTTGGGACAAATGTGACCAAACGCCGCTTTCAGTACTTGGCATATGTTGGGTATGAAATGTCGTAATTTCAAACTGCGAATACGTGCGGAGAGCCAGAATTTGGCTCCAAAATATGGCTCAGGCCTCGAAATTAGGATATTTGGGATATTTTGTAAACTGCAGGGAGGTTTGGGACAAATGTGACCAAACGCCGCTTTCAGTACTTGGCATATGTTGGGTATAAAAATTCGTATTTTCAAACTGCGAATATGTGCAGAGAGCCAAAATTTAGCTCCAAAACATGGCTCAGGCCTCGAAATTTTGATATTTGGGATATTTTGAAAATTGCAGGGGAGTTTGTGCAAAATGTTACTCTCTGCCGCTTTCAGTACTTGGCATATGTTGGGTATAAAAAGTCGTAATTTCAAACTGCGAATACGTGCAGAGAGCCAGAATTTGGCTCCAAAATATGTCTCAGGCCTCGAAATTGGAATGTTTAAGATATTTTAAAAACTGCAGGGGGGTTTGGGACAAATGTGACCAAACGCCACTTTCAGTACTTGGCATATGTTGGGTATGAAAAGTCGTAATTTCAAACTGCGAATACGTGCAGAGAGCCAGAATTTGGCTCCAAAATATGGCTCAGGCCTCGAAATTGGGATGTTTGGGATATTTTGAAAACTGCAGGGAGGTTTGGGACAAATGTAACCAAATGCCGCTTTCAGTAATTCGCATATGTTGGGAATAAAAAAGTCGTAATTTCAAACAGCGAATACATGCAGAGAACCAAAATTTGGCTTCAAAATATGTCTCAGGCCTCGATTTTGGGATGTTTGGGATATTTTGAAAACTGCAAGGAAGTTTGTGCAAAATGTGACTCACTTCCGCTTTCAGTACTTTGCATATGTTTGGTATAAAAAGTCGTAATATCAAACTGCGAATACGTGCAGCAAGCCAGAATTAGGCTTCAAAATATGGCTCAGGCCTCGAAATTGGGATATTTGGGATATTTTGTAAACTGCAGGGAGGTATGGGACAAAAGTGACCAAACGCCGCTTTCAGTACTTGGCATATGTTGGTTATAAAAAGTCGTAATTTCAAACTGCGAATACGTGCAGAGAGCCAGAATTTGGCTCCAAAATATGGCTCAGGCCCCGAAATGGGAATGTTTGGGATATTTTGAAAACTGCAGGGGGGTTTTGGGACAATTGTGACCAAACGCCACTTTCAGTACTTGGCATATGTTGGGTATAAAAAAGTCGTAATTTCACACTGCGAATACGTACAGAGAGCCAGAATTTGGCTCCAAAATATGGCTCAGGCCTCGAAATTGGGATATTTGGGATATTTCGAAAACTGCAGGTGAGTTTGTGCAAAATGTGACTCACTGCCGCTTTCAGTACTTGGCATATGTTGGGTATAAAAAGTCGTAATTTCAAACTGCGAATACATCCAGAGAGCCAGAATTTGACTCCAAAATATGGCTCAGGCCTCGAAATTGGTTTGTTTGGGATATTTTGAAAACTGCAGGGGGGTTTGGGACAAATGTGACCAAACGCCGCTTTCAGTACTTGGCATATGTTGGGTATGAAAAGTCGTAATTTCAAACTGCGAATACGTGCAGAGAGCCAGAATTTGGCTCCAAAATATGGCTCAGGCCTTGAAATTGGGATGTTTGGGATATTTTGAAAACTGCAGGGGAGTTTGTGCAAAATGTGATTCACTGCCGCTTTCAGTACTTGGCATATGTTGGGTATAAAAAGTCGTAATTTCAAACTGCGAATACATCCAGAGAGCCAGAATTTGACTCCAAAATATGGCTCAGGCCTCGAAATTGGTTTGTTTGGGATATTTTGAAAACTGCAGGGGGGTTTGGGACAAATGTGACCAAACGCCGCTTTCAGTACTTGGCATATGTTGGGTATAAAAATTCGTAATTTCAAACTGCGAATATGTGCAGAGAGCCAAAATTTAGCTCCAAAACATGGCTCAGGCCTCGAAATTTTGATATTTGGGATATTTTGAAAATTGCAGGGGAGTTTGTGCAAAATGTGACTCTCTGCCGCTTTCAGTACTTGGCATATGTTGGGTATAAAAATTCGTAATTTCAAACTGCGAATACGTGCAGAGAGCCAGAATTTGGCTCCAAAATATGGCTCAGGCCTCGAAATTGGGATGTTTGGGATATTTTGAAAACTGCAGTGGAGTTTGTTCAAAATGTGACTCACTGCCGCTTTCAGTACTTGGCATATGTTGTGTATAAAAAGTCGTAATATCAAACAGCGAATACGTGCAGAGAGCCTGAATTTGGCTCCAAAATATGGCTCAGGCCTCGATATTGAGTTGTTTCTGATATTTTGAAAACTGCAAAGAGGTTTGGACAAATGTGACCAAACGCCGCTTTCAGTACTTCGCATATGTTGGGTATAAAAAAGTCATAATTTCAAACTGTGAATACGTGCAGAGAGCCAGAATTTGGCTCCAAAATATGGCTCAGGCCTTGAAATTGGGATGTTTGGGATATTTTGAAAACTGCAGGGGAGTTTGTGCAAAATGTGATTCACTGCCGCTTTCAGTACTTGGCATATGTTGGGTATAAAAAGTCGTAATTTCACACTGCGAATACGTCCAGAGAGCCAGAATATGACTCCAAAATATGGCTCAGGCCTCGAAATTGGTTTGTTTGGGATATTTTGAAAACTGCAGGGGGGTTTGGGACAAATGTGACCAAACGCCGTTTACAGTACTTGGCATATGTTGGGTATGAAAAGTCGTAATTTCAAACTGCGAATACGTGCAGAGAGCCTGAATTTGGCTCCAAAATATGGCTTAGGCCTCGAAATTGGGATGTTTGGGATATTTTGAAAACTGCAGGGAGGTTTGGGACAAATGTGACCAAACGCCGCTTTCAGTACTTGGCATATGTTGGGTATGAAATGTCGTAATTTCAAACTGCGAATACGTGCAAA